>NW_017670516.1:96656-309911 GCF_001879085.1 Nicotiana attenuata
GGGGGGGGGGGGGGGAATCGCCCACCAATTGCTGCGAGCAAAGCTTGAATAACTATGAAAACTTATTGAACCCCTAACACTAGTCGATCTGGGGTGGTATTTTTTTATTGTCAAATTCAACCTTGAAGAAAGTATGAACAAGGTTCTGACAGAGGTGCCTTGGTTGTGACGAACCACTTCCTATCTATACGAAGGTGGGAACCTAACCTTGTTCCAACGGAATCCAAACTAGCTGTTATAACAAATTGGATCAGACTCCCACAACTACCAACGGAACTCTATGATAGAGAAACCCTAGAGCATGTGGGCAACAGAATCGGCAAAATAGACACGTGTACCTCGTCCACCCTTAGGGTGAGGTATGCTAGGATCTATGTCTAGTTTCCACTCGACTTCCCCGTCACCACCTCAGTTACTGTAGGCACCCAAAACACTACAAGAAATATGATTTGCTGGGACAACACTTAGTGGTGACTCAACCAGTTGCCACAAGAAAAGAGCTTATTGTGGAAACTCAGAAAGATTGCTACTAAAGCTGAAAGGTTTAGCGGCGACCCTTGTATTCACCACAGAAAGTAATATTTTAGTGGCGACTATTGTTGTTTCACCACAAATGTGCATAACATTTTCCAGCAAAATATGGCTGTATAAAGTATTTGTGGTGACCTCTAGCCAGTCGCCATGGAAAGATCTTTTGGGGCGACTTAGTCGCTACAACAAGTGGAGTAATTGTGGCAACCTTTAAAAGCGCCACTAAATCTTATGAATTGTACAATTTTAGTATAATTTGGAAATCCCTCCAGAAATGCAAAAATACAGATCTCATTTCCCCCAACAACCAAATTGGGGCTTTTCCAGCATACCCGACGTCCTCTCCTAAAAATCACTTCTCCGGCAAGTTTGATGCGGCGATGTCCCCTCTCCCTTCCAAATCCGTCTCTTTTCTCTTTCGTATCTCCTTTCCTTCATCCTTTTCCTTCAAATCTAGCCAAAATCTACACAACTACTCAAACCTTAGTGAATCGATTAAATGCAAAAAACGTAGATTTTTTGCTTTTTCTCTGAAGAGGCAAAAACCCTTATCCCTTTCTCTACCATTCCTTCAGCCATCTTGTTATTCAGGTTTTTGCTCTTCATAATCCCCGACTTACCGACGAGGGTTTAGATCTTCACTATCCATAGAGGGTAAATCGCACAATTTCTTGACAATCACTTGGCATAGTTCTGTAGTTCTAGCTGACCTTTCTTTTTATCTGCTTTCTTTAGTACTTGACTTAGGATCAACATTTTTACTTGTATACATGATATTAATGTTCTTTGTTTCTTTTAATAGCAAGGACAATGTACTTCAACAACTAGAAAAGAAAATGAAGTTGCTCGAGGACTAGTTTGAAGATATGATCCTTTGTATTTTTTCTTAAAATAGCATGATAAAGTTCTTCAACAAGTAGGAGCTCAAAACATTTGATTTCTTTTTTTCTTTCCATGTGCATATACACGTACAATGTATTATGGAGCGTCATACAGTTTGTTGTATAGACTATTTGGAAATGAAAAGTGGCATAATTTTGTTTAAGCGTATTTGATGGTTTTCATGATTATTTTTATCATGTTGAGCAACTAGCAGGAATAAGAATGGCCATTAAATTATTATATCTTTTTTTGAAAAAATAAGGCTTTAGTGGCGACCCTAGTTGCCACAAAACATAAACACTTTCAGCGGCAACAACAATGTTGCCTCTGATTGTTTTTGTGGCGACTACTGTCGCCGGTAAAAGTAATTATTTAGCAGCGACTTTCCTAAATTTACATTATGGAACATGTTTTTGTTGCATATTAATTCACTTTTTGCCGCAACAATAGTCACCACAAATTCCTCTTAATTGTGGCAACTCTCCCTAGGTCACAACTAACATTTAGTAACGGAAGTACATACGGTGAGCATGTGGTCGCCACTACAAAAAGTCAGTTTTCTTGTAGTATAATCAAACCATCCTATATGAGGGGGAAGGGATACTCTACAAGGGATGTGGAAGAATTGGCCATACCTTACGATACTGCTAATTCCTCCCCAAGCCGAATGAAACCAATTGCCCGATTAACCCAACAAATACTGCCCTAAGCGATGGCATATTCCTAGACAAAGACTCTCTATGGCGGATAGTCCCATTCATGAGGAACAAAAGCGTACACCGACTGATCGGAGCAACAACGGAGCAGACCCCAACCCAAGTAAAACGGTACAGTGAAGACACAGGTACGTTCCTTGACTTGGTAGCCACCACCACTAACAGGAGCAACCCTAAGGCCCCCAGCACACCAAAATTACTAGGTTGAACAACATCTGCCTAAGACAGGCACAATTCCAAAAGATGCCATTTCAGAGAATACTTTCACCCCTAAAAATCCTAATCCAATCTATAAAAATGGGATTAAAGATTCCACCCCCACCCCCCCTTTTGACTTTGGTCTCTCCAAATTGGGTACTCTTACACATAAAGAGAGTATATCTTTTTTTTAAAGAGATCTCTTGTCAGTGCAACCCCACTCCAAAATGGCCCACAATTACCCGAAGGGCCACAATACTATGCCTACGCCTACACCGCACACAATCCACCCCAAACCCTAAACTCGCCTCTGATCTTGCCTCTTATAGTAGCAATCATGAAGTGTCTCTTACAAATCCAATGCCCAATACTATCAATGAGGTGACACTCCTTGTCAATCCCTCAAGATTGATTGCATAAGGAAAATCGCCTCACACGAAACCCAAAGAAGAGATGGACTATAACCGAGCATCTCACTTCTCTATCATTACTCAAAACCAAACCAATAGTCTCCTCCAAGTTGACCCTTCAAATGGAGAACAACTCTCCCTTTTCTGAAGCATAAACCACAACCTCACTAACCATATCCGCCATCCTACTACCACCGGAGCTCATGCCGTAATCGTGGTTGGAGATGGCCCTCTAAGGACATTCCCAAAATCTCCAAATGATGGTAGGGTCTATTCCGATGGAAATAACCATCCAAAACCCCAGTTACCTAAAGCGAATGGCGACACAGCTTCTCTATCAAGGTCTGGCAAACTTTGGACACGAATTATGGATTTCCACACTACTCCAAACCCAGCATATGGGGAACCAACAACCCCTGTCAATGGAGGAACTAAACACCCTCATGGGCCAGCTCTATCAGACCATGCCTTTCTTCCCCCTCGTGAATCTGGAAACTCCAGTCCTATCTCCATCCTTCCAACTTTGGCCACTAATAGTCCATGTTCCCCAACCAACACCTCAACCACTATCACCCATCGAGCTTCTGAGCAGGGGCACCACCATGGCACTGGACTATCTTAGGGAGTCCAATGTGGACCTGGAGAACATGCTAGAAAAACTAGGGATGTCAAAGTCAAAGGCTTTCCTCATACAGGAACCCCTGGAGATAGAGTTCAAAGAGCAGTCAGGAAAATGCTTAGTGCTCTATGCCCCAAAAAGATCATAAGCTGCAAACTCGATCTCTGAGTGCCCTCATTTCTATGCTCAAAAAACTCAGCAGTGACGTCGGTCCCTCTGGTGGGCATGTTGAACCCAACCCCAGTGAGCAAGGGGAAGGGAACCAAAAGGAAAGCTCCACCCCAAAACCCCCTGTTAATGAATTTCATAATATGAAATGCTAGAGGGGCCAATAGTGCTGAGTTCCGTAGGCACTGTGCATCCATGGTGAAGCTCCACAACCCTGCCATGCTTGTCCTACTAGAGACAAGAATGGCAGACCCAAACCTTACTGTTGAGCTCAAATTCGATGCTCAATTCTAGTCCCCTACTGTGGGCTAGTCTAGAAGGATTATGCTTATGTGGAAGGATGAGCTGGGCTTTAGGAAGTTGCCACCACTCCACAGGGGTGCATGTGATGGTTAAGGTACTCCCCTCCTCCTCTTAATGGCTTTTCTCTGCTATATATGCTAGTAGTTGTGTTAACAATAGGAATAGGCTTTGGAAATTGTTAGAGAACTTAGCATCTGTGTATATCGGTAGTTGGCTTATTTGGGGGGAAGGGGGGACTTCAATGAACTCCTAAAATCCAGGGATAAGTTTGGGGGAAATAGCATGAAGACTAATAGAAGCAACAGGTACTGGAAATGCTTGAACAGTTGTAAACTAGTTGACCTAGGATTCAATGGTTCAAAATACACTTGGTCTAATAAAAGATACACCAACAGGCAAGATCTGATCCTAGAAAGACTTGTAGATGCTTTGCCACTGATGAATGGATAGAACAATATCTTGATTCAACTGTTACCCACCTTCCTAGAATACACTCTGACCACTGTCCCCTTCTCCTAAGCTTAATCAATCAGAGTCAGAACAAGGACAAGAAGCCTTTTATGTTTGAGTCCATGTGGTGTACTCATCCAGACTTTCTACCAATAGTGCAAGATAGCTTTACAACCAATACTGATATTCTGAGAGCTACTACTGTTTTTACTAATAGGGTGGCTGACTGAAATAAAGATGAATTTGGCAACAATTTCTATAGGAAAAGGCAGATCCTTGCTAGATTAGCTGGCATTTAAAAGTCCAATGCCTATCCCTTTAGTACTTTCCTTCAGGATTTTGAAGCAAAACCCCAATAGTATTTCTCTGTCATTCTTAAGAGTGAAGAGGACTTCTGGAAGCTTAAATCTAGAATTAATTGGTTGTGTGAGGGTGATGCTAACACAAAATCCTTCCACATTCATGTCTCCTAAAATTACAAATACACGTTGTAAGGCGGTCGAAGCAATAATAAAAATCCAACGCAAGTCGGGGTCGAATCCACAGGGATTTAGATTTTGGATTAGTATACACCTAGTGTGACTATATGATTTGCCCAAGATTGCACTTCCACATATTTGGTTGTTGTTTCTACTTCTACTTTTAAGCTATTGATTGAAATTGTAAAGCTAAGAGACAATATTTTTGGTGATGTTGTTTTTCAAGTTTATAAAAGATCTATGGTCGTGACTTCCACCTAGGTGGTTACCTAACGGGTGGTAAACTCTAGGGCAAGTTTGATTGGTTGGGGTTGTAATATGAAAATCACACAAAATTACCCACTCAATTCCTCTCAGTAGTTAGAGTGATTTTCCCAAATTTGGCTTTCTCAAGTCTAAATGGGTATTGCACAAAACAAGTGATAAATGCTCAAGTCAGATCTTACTATATCTAGATTCAACCCTTTAATTGGTGCTATCAATTTCTTGAGTTTACCTCAATTCCTTGTTAGCCAAGTTTTCCTAGACTTAATCTCTCTTTCTCAAGTCGAGACTAAGTCAATTAGGCATGAATCAATGTTTGCAACCATTAATTCTTGAATTCAGGAAAGAACTAGGCTAACTATCACTAACCCAATCACAAACAAGCCCTAAATCAAACACCCATTAAGTACCCACACTAGGGTTGTGTCACAACCCTAGCTAAAAATTTAGCTACTCATAAAAGATGAAGAAATTAAGAAACTAAGATAAAATTCATAATAGATGATTAAGGTAAGAAAATATAATGTTAAAATGCTAAACTAATACAATGTTACCCCATACAGTAAAGAAAAACAAATCAGGTGTTCCCTACTTACAAAACTTAACCTAAAAATGACAAAAAGTTCTATTTATACTAAGTTAAAGATATCTGACAAAATTTCCCCTGGGGAGGTTGTGCGGCCGCACAATTATGTGCGTGGTCCGCACATTGAGACTTGTCTTGACAGGTTCCAGTTCTGCGGCCGCATAATTTTGGGTCGCGGCCGCACTCCTACAACTTCTGCGTACTGCACATTTATGAGTGCGGCCGTACTCTTGCTTCTGCGGCCGCAGAATTATAGTGCGGCCCGCACTTCTTGACCTTGGGCTTCGGCATTGTGGAACTTGTGCGGACCGCACATTTATGAGTGTGGCGTGCTCTTGACTATGCGGCCGCACGAAAATGGTACGGTCCGCATTTCTTCTTGACTTTAAAATCCCATCTCTCTGAACTTTGTCTTCTGCGGCCGCACCAGAATTGTGCGATCCGCACTTTGCAGAGCATTTCTTGTCAGAGGCTTTCTTCGTGATCTGCGGCCGCACTCCATATTGTACGGTCCGCGCAGTGCCCGTTTAGCCTTGTTTTTGTCCTTATCCAATATTACTCCTTCTTGAGTTGATTTTCATCTCTTTAGCTCATATTCTAACACTCCTACAAGCAAGCACCTTTCATTAGTTTTCGGGAATACCTTTAAGTAATTTTGAGCTAAAACGAAAGAAAAAGAGTGCAAATAAGTAGTCAAAATCCCTACTTATCAACTCCCCAAAAAAATATAAGCTTTTGCTTGTCCTCAAGAAAATAAGGTAATTCTCACCAACAAGAACTATTTCAGCTGGCTTAAGGTAAATCAATCACACATCAATTGGGACCAATAGTTACCCACAACACGTATGAATTATCAACAATGCAACGATTTGACTTTTTGAGTATAATAGCTCTAATGTGACACTAGAGCATCAAGAGTTGACTTTATTCATCAATGAAGCTCGCTCTTTCATGTAGGTCATTGTGGATCCCAAACTCCTCCTCCTCTACTCTTTGTTAGCATTTCTCACTTTAGAATATAACACTCAATTCAAGGATTGTGAAAAGTTCACTCATCTCTCTCAAAAGAATGTCACAAGTACGGCTTTAAGTACCATATGTTTGCCCCTCATGTAAATCACCACTAATGTAAGCTCACTCAACTTAAACTCATGTAGGGTTTTTTGGGATATAATGAAGCCTTTTTAGATCGAGGTAAGACTTGATGGAATGGTTCATCTTTCCTTAAGCACTCCATTTTCTCTTTTCGGCTCATACTTTGTCGACTCTTTGAGTCAATTTCTTTTTCCTAGGGGGGAACTAGACAGACATAACGTCACTCTTTCTTGGTCATGACATTCATTTTTCTCCTTTTCTATTTACTCCATGCCTTACATCCTTGTTTTTCTTTGAATCCCTTCAACTTTTTACTTTCTTCACTATCTTTTTGGCATTTTTTTTTGTTCTTTCTTTCTTTTATTTGCCTTCCCTTTCCTTCATTTCTTTCTCTTCGTTGTACCTTTATATCACTTTCAAACTCTTCGTCTCTCCCCCAAACTTATGGTTTTTTTAGTTGTTTCTCAAGAATGCTAAGGAAAGATCGACGCCAAGAGAGGGTCATTACAAAACCGGTAAGGCTTTTAACGTGGTCATTGAAAGAAAAAGGGCTTAGGCTCAAATAGGTTGACTAGAGATATCGCATTCGTACGCTATGGAAGATTTCAAATTTCAAATTGGATGAACGAGAGCCTACAATCATTTATCAAGCCAAGCTACACTTATAATTTTGCCTAAAAAAGCATTCGGGGCAAGTTCTAGACTATTAGCACGGGTACTTGGACTTGCAATTCAATATCTCACCTCTCACGCTCATGGATTGCTAAAGAGAACGGAGTCAAGGGCCCACAACAACCCTAGTTAAGATTGAGTATCACAAATGGCTCGACCGAACCACTTATGACTGTTTAAGTCAACACAAGAGTCAAAAGGTCACAACTAGAGCTATTTTCTGCCAACAACTTGTTTTTAACCATAAGGCCGTAGGTAAATGTGTTGGTACCAAGTGAAGCATGCTTGAGACCCTTTTATTCATAACTACTATTTTTGGCTAAACATAGAAGAAAACGAACTCAATCCCTTAAGAAGGTTGTCACGCCATCAATCGTTGGAAAAAGCTACCCGGCTAACACAAAATCCAACTTTGGAAAGAACTGTGGGCTTAAGAAAATCAAAGGCTTATTGTTCAGTCCAACGTGAAAAGAAGCTAACAAATCAAGAAAAAGCTAATAAGGTAAATAAGAAGTTATACTACTAAGGAAAACAAACTAAAGAAGCTAATGAAGTAAACTACGGAAAGTAAGACAAATGAATATACAAACCAAAAGGAAATGAATATATACATCAAATGAAAGGGAAGAATATATACATAACCAAAGAGAAAATAAAGATAAAAGAAAAGGAGTATAAGATTATTACAGGACAATATCAATGTCAAATCAATCAAAATAGACCACCCCCTGAATAAAAATAAGCATTGTCCCAAACTCTTAACAAAAATAAGAACAAGGAAGGGTAGACAGTTAAGATCACTCCCTATGTGGTCTCAGTCTGCATGGCATCCTCAGCACACTCGGGCTCTCTAACTGTATCTCATCATCACCTGGCTGAGGGAAAACAAGGTTGGTGAGCATCTAGATCATCTCCTCAGCGGTGTGGGCAGTGACGTTTGGCTCCTCAGACTGGTCGGCTACTGCCTCTGATGCCTCAGGTCCTACTGGTGCTGCTAGTACTGCTGGCTCCATAAGCAGGTCAAGTGGTAGATCTCCTGCAGATGTTATCTTCGCAATCTCTTTTCTCAACCGCTTCACTGACTTCTTTGACGCCTGAGACTTCTGCATCTTCCTCGCTTGCTTTCCCAAGTCCTCAATGACTTCCCCATGCACCACCAGAGTCTCCATAATTGTCTAGAGGTTTTATAAGATCTTTGACAATGTTTCCTCTATTGACGGAATTACCTGAGGTGCTGCTGGGGTAGCAGACTATGCTGCAACGGCACTGGATATGTCAGACAGCTTTGAAGTAGCTGCCTGCATCCAGTTGTTGAGACTCGCCAGTGTCTGGGAGACTCGAAGCGTAGCCTGTGGATAAGTGGATAAGGCTGACACTGATAATGAAACTGATGGTCTAGAAGAAGAAGGTGATGCCATGTGTGTTATCCCGGTGGGCTGCTGAATCAGTAACTACTACCGCTGGCTCTTTTGACTGGCTAGCGGAGGTAGTTGCCTTACCCTTGAACTTTGGGTTGTCAACACCCTGCAGGTGGTACCATGAGAAAGGCTTCTTGGCCTTCACTATTGTATCAAATGTCCTCGGCTCCACCTTTTGATCATTGAAATACTTTATAAGGAAGTTAAGGTACAATTATGATCTTTCACAATTCTGGACAACTAATGTGATGTTGGTTAACATTATGGCACCAATATTAATCGGGTACCAAGCCATAATAGAAGGCACCAGGACTACTCGGGGAAGTGGGAGATTGTTCTCATTTAAGCACGGATCAATACGGCTGCACACGAATGTCTGCCACCCTTTGGCTTCAAAATTAAGGGTGGCCCGGACAATGGGAACCTATGTTGTGTGCCACGAGGGTGATGGTCCTCGAGCAGCCAAAATCTCAGCTAACCATGGGCGAGCTGCATCACCCATAGCAAGCTTTTCCAAATATTGGACTGCCTCAACTTCTTCAAATCCCACATAAAGTCTAAAGCGCAGGAGTCGAATCGGATTTTCAGATTTCGCACCTTGGTTACCTTGGTACCCTTCTTTATGTGAGCCACATTGACGTAACATTCTTCAACCAAGTGCTCATTTGCGCCGATGACACTTTAAGTGAACCATTTCCATCGCTTTTGCTCCCGGAACTGTCTAAGGACATTTGGATTGTGAATGTCCAAATCCTTCATTTGGAACTATCGCTCAAGTGTGAGCGTTCTCTGGGGCTACCACTCTCTGAATCTGGTAAAGGCAGTCAGGCTCAAAAATCGATCCTCCCATAACTCCTTCTTCTTAGACCTCTCTAAACCTCCCACTATAGTGTTTCCCCCTCTAACATCATCCGGGACATCATCATCGTTATCGACATTGATTGGTGTAGCCGGGGCATGTGAGGAAGAGGGATCAGAATCTTGGCTACCCTCTTCCGAACTCTCAGAAGAACTAGCAGTGGAAGAGGATTCATCTCTCAAGTGGAATTTACCCAGGACTTGTTCGGGTTGAGATTGGTTATCAGGCAATGCTTGCACAGATTTACCCTCAGAAGCTTCCCTAGACGGGAGATACTCACTGGACTCGGAGGGTTTAGGAACTCTGTTGGCGGTTGCTTTCTTGCTTATGGCTCTCTGTATGGCTATTGGTAGGTTACTTTTTCCTCGACCTCGGCCTTGGGAGGGTTCTGCCCTCCCTTTTGATGTATTGCCTCTACCACGTGATCTAACCATTGTCTGCAATTAATAGCAATAAGAATCAGTTAGAGCTCAGAACAGTATAAACAGATGCATGACAGTTGCAGGAATTAGACTACATAAGGGTCAGTGCGGACCGCACAAAAGTGAGTGCGGCCATAGACTACCAAGTGCGGACCACACAATTTCACAGTGCGTCCGCTCAGCTTATTATGCGGACCGCATAATTTTGAGTGCGACCGCACAACCTCAGGTTCAGACTACTGGGTCTCTGATCATTCAACAGTGTGGACCATACAATTTCACTATGGTCCTCATAATTTCACTGTGGACCACATAATATTGAGTGCGGTTTGCATAATTCATGCACACATATGCCCTAAATTAGAGAGATGAGGACCGCATAAAAGTGTTTGCGTTCGCACAATTTGAATTTTACGCGGCAGTGCTTTAGTGTTCATGCAATTTTCAACAAATCAAACATGGTGTGCACAAATTGACAAGATTAATGGTCTACCCAGTCCCTAACGAACCTATACGAAGCTACCCATATGATTTTGAAGCACATATTAAGCACATTTGACATTTTTAGGCCTAAAAATAATGAAACTAATCAAAGAAAACAAAAAGAACAATTAAGAAAAATGAACAAAAATCTAACATGGATTGAACATACCAGTAGTGAATGATGCAGGTGAGAATCTAGCTTGATGAAATGAGGGAAAATTTAGAACTATGCACTGTGTTTGCTTAGGGTTCCAGAGTTCAGAGAGTGTAAAGTGTGAATAGTAAATGGAGGTCATATTTATAGGTTGGCCCAGTCGGTCAAAATGAAGTTGAGTGTTGCCGCACAATTTTGAGTGTCGTCCGCACTCGTTACCTGAACCTTGGGAGAAGCTCTGCAGTCCGCACAAAAGTGAGTGTGGCCGCAGAATTTATGCCAACCACACAATTTTGTGTGTGGCCGCAAATTGTTAATGAAATTTGACAGGCCAATCATTAGAGAGCATGCACTTTTGTCTTTCAGTTGTGAGACCGCACTGAGAATATTGCGGCCGCAGAGTGATTGTGCGGTCCACATAATTCTGGTGCGGTCCGCACTTTTGTAACACTTAGCCATTTTTTCTTGCACTGCAATGCACACCCATTTCTGCATACACTTCAAGACTAGTTAGCACAAAATAAAGCCTATCTAATGAAGAAGAACAAGAAAAAGAAAAGACACATGGGTTTCCTCCCAAGAAGCGCCTGATTTTACGTCGTGGCACGACGGAGATTACCAATCATTTGAAAAGAAGAACCGCCACAATGTGGCCATCATCAACCTTTCCAAGATAATGTTTAACCCGGTCCCCATTGACTCTAAACACCTCATCATTCTTGTTTTTTAAATCCAAAGCACCAAAGGGGGTTACATTCACCACTTCAAATAGACCACTCCATTTTTACTTCAACTTGCCCGGAAACATCTGTAACCGGGAACAGAACAATAGCACAAGATCACCCTCTTTAAACTCCTTGTTGTGGATGTGCTTGTCATGGAGGTATTTCATCTTCTCCTTGTAAAGGGACGAGCTTGTGTAGGCATGGTACCGAAATTCTTCTAGATCATTCAATTGTGCCACCCTTAAGTTTGCGACGACATCCCACTCAAGGTTCAACTTCGTCAAAGCCCACATGGCCTTATGCTCAAGGTACACTTGAAGATGATACGCCTTCCCAAACACCAATCGATATGGAGACATCCCAATCAGTGTTTTGTATGCTGTCCTATAAGCCCAAAGAGCATCATCAAGTTTTCTTGACCAATTCGTCTGGTTGGCATTCACAGTCATTGACAAAATACTCTTGATCTCCCGGTTGGAGACTTCAACTTGTCTGCTTGCTTGAGGATGCTAGGGGGTCGATACTTTGTGAGTGACACCATACTTTGTGAGTAAGGTATCAAAAGCCTTGTTGTAAAAATGCAATCTCCCATCACTAATAATGGCCTTTGGAGTGCCAAATCTTGTAAAGATGTTCTTCTTCAAAAATGCCACCACACTTCAAGCTTCGTTGTTGGGTAAATCCACGGCTTCAACCCATTTTGACACATAGTCCATAGCTACCAAAATGTAAGTGTTCCCACAAGAGCTCACAAACGGTCCCGTGAAATCAATACCCCACACATGAAAGATGTCAATTTCCAAGATAGTGGTCAGGGGAATCTCATTTTTCTTAGAAATCCCACCGGCCCTTTGACATTCATCACAATGCTTGACTAGATCACTAGCGTCCTTGTAAAGAGTAGGCCAATAGAATCCACAACCCAACACTTCTGTTGTCGTTCTAGTTCCACCATGGTGACCACCATACGCTGAAGAGTGGCAAGCCTCAAGAAATTCCACTTGTTCATCCTCTGGCACACATCCGGAAGAGGTAAGGCTCATACCAATAATAGTCAAGGCAATCCCGTTTGAGCTTCTTCCTTTGGTCTGAAGAGAACTCATTCGGTACAATGCCACTCACAAGATAGTTTGCTAAATCGGCGAACCATAGCATCCTGGTCATTGAAATGGCTAGCAATTGCTCGTCGGGGAAGGAATCATTAATCTCAAGTCCATCTTGTGGCCTCCCCTCCTCCTCCAATCAAGACAAGTAGTCCGCCACTTGATTTTCACTACCCTTGCAGTCTTGAATCTCTAGATCAAACTCTTGCAATAGAAGTACCTACCGCATCAACCTTGCCTTAGAATCTTGCTTGCTCATTAAATACCGAAGCACCGTATGGTCGGTGTGAACAATCACTTTGTACCCATCAAATACGGGCGAAACTTCTCTGTAGTAAAAACAATATAAAGTAGCTCTTTTTCGGTCACTTTGTAGTTGACTTGGGCATCATTCTTGGTCTTGCTAGCATAGTATACCGGATGGAAGATTTTCTCCTAAACTGATCCAACCGGCACATCACTAGCATCACACATGAGCTCAAAAGGTAAGCTCCAATCCGATGCGGTGATAATATGAGTAGTAGTCAACTTGAACTTGAGCAATCGAATGCCTTCATACAATCATCGTTGAAATGGAACTTGGCATCATTTTCCAAAAGTTTACACAAAGGGTTTACCACCTTGGAAAAATCCTTGATGAATCGGGGATAGAACCCCACATGACCCAATAAGCTCCTCACTCCCTTCACGGATGTAGGAGGAGGGAGTTTGGAGATCACCTCAATTTTGGCGTTGTCGACCTCTATGCTTTGAAATTTTATGGCCGAGGACTATGCCTTTCTCGACCATGAAGTGATATTTCTCCCAATTCAGTACCAAGTTTGTCTCCTCACATCTTGCCAAGACCTTATCCAAATTGTTCAAGCAACCATCAAAAGAATTCCTAGCCACAAAAAAGTCATCCATGAAGACCTCAAGAATATCTTCCACCATGACGGTGAATATAGCCATCATACACCATTGAAAAGTTGCCGGTACATTACACAACCCAAATGGCATCCTTGAGACGAGAAAGTACCATAAGGACATGTGAAAGTGGTCTTCTCTTGGTCCTCCGGAGCAATAAGAATTTGATTGCAACCGGAATATCCACCAAGGAAACAATAGAAAGCACGGTCGGCCAACTTATCTAGTATTTGATCAAGGAAGGGAAGTGGGAAATGATCTTTTCTTGTAACTTTTTTGAGCTTGCGATAGTCCATGCATTCTCTCCATCCGGTCACCGTTCTTGTAGGAATCAACTCGTTCTAATCATTGGCAACCACAGTCATGCCCCCTTTCTTTGGGACACATTACACCGGAGAAGTCCATGAACTATTGAAAATGGGGTAAACAACCCCGGCATCCAACCACTTTATGATCTCCTTCTTGAACACCTCTTGAATTTCTTCATTTACCGTCATTTGATGTTCAATGGAGGGTTTGGCACCCTCCTCTAAAATAATCTTGTGCACGCAAAAGGCGGGGCTTATACCCCGGATATCCCCCAATGTCCATCCAATTGCTCTTTTCCTCTTTTGTAGAACCTCCAATGTGGACTCTACCTGAATTTTAGTCAAAGAAGAGGAAAAAATAACTGGTAAAGTTGAAGAAGGGCCAAGGAATTCATACCTGAGATGCGGAGGCAGTGGCTTTAACTCTAATGTGGGAGGCTCCTCGATTGAGGGCTTTGTTGGAGGAGTCTTCCGGTTCTCAAGATCAAAGGATAACTACGGGGTTCATAAGTGTACGACCCCGTTCCTTGCAGTGCATTCACACATTCCACATAGCCATCATTCTCCTCATCATCATCAAGGTTGAGCAACACGGCTTCCAATTTGTCCTCAACATTCATTGTGGCACTAGCATCATCAACAATCATATTGGTCACCAAATCCACGAACGAACAAACTTCATTGCTATTCGGTTGCCTCATAGATTTCCACACATAGAAGACCACCTTTTCATCTCCCACCCAGAAATTGAGCTCATCGGCTTCCACATCAACAAGAGTCTTCCCCGTAGCAAGGAAAGGTCTACCTAAAATAATAGGCACCTCATAGTCCACTTCACAATCGAGAATCATAAAGTCTGTCGGGGGGATGAACTTGTCAACACGAACCAACACATCATCAATAATACCCAATGGCCTCTTCATTGTACGATCCGCCATTTGCAACCTCATTCATGTGGGTCTTGGTTGCCCAATTCCCAAAGTTTTGAACACCGAGTAGGGCATCAAGTTGATACCCGGCCCTAGATCACATAGAGCTTCGGCAAAATCGATGCTCCTAATAGTGCAAAGGATTGTGAAAGCGCTCGTATCTTCCAATTTCGGAGCCATTGAGTGCACAATAGCACTCACTTGATGTGTCATCTTGATAGTTTCACAATTCACCGATCTTTTCTTGGTCACCAAGTCCTTCATAACTTTGCATAGCCCGGCATTTCCACTAAAGCCTCAACCAACGGTACATTGAGTGACAAACTCTTCATCGTGTCAATAAACTTTTTGAATTGGTTTTCGCTATTTTTCTTTGCAAGCCTTTGAGGGTATGGAGGGGGAGGCATTGGCATTGGTGCCTTAGCCTTTGGCACTACCAGTTCCGGCATGTCAATTACGTGTTCCCTAGACGGTTTCACTTCTTCTTGTGTCTCCTCCACATTTTCATCAATGTCAATTCTCACTTCTTCATTATCTTGAACCACATTACTTGGAGTCTCATCTTCTTGCACCAACACATCATCATCCACAATTCTTCTTTGATCTGAGGTGGTTGCCTCCCCACCTTTTCCACTTCTCGTAGTCACGGCCATTGCATGTCCCGTGTTGTTCCCACCCTTCGGGTTCACCACCGTATCACTAGGTAGTGCCCCTTTAGGATGAGTGTTCAAAGCTTACGAGATTAGGCCCAATGAACTTCCAAATTGCGAATTGAAGTGTTGTGGGAGGCTAATTGAGCATCGGATTCGGCGTTCTTCTCCATCATTTGTTTAAACATGTTCTCTATTCGTCCCATTTCATTGTTAGAAGAACTCGGACCTTGGGAAGGATACGGAGGTGCGTTGCTTGGTTGTTGAAACATTGGGGGCCTTTGAAAGCCCGACCCCCGATTCCCTTGGTTATTATTGTTCCAACCCCCTTGATTGTTACCTCCCCAATTGCTTTGATTGTTGCCACTCCAATTGCCTTGGTTACCTTGATTATTCCAATTGCCTTGATTATTGTTATTT
The DNA here is from genome assembly GCF_001879085.1 of Nicotiana attenuata. Classification (NCBI taxonomy): domain Eukaryota; kingdom Viridiplantae; phylum Streptophyta; class Magnoliopsida; order Solanales; family Solanaceae; genus Nicotiana; species Nicotiana attenuata. The sequence continues at coordinate 112,407 of NW_017670516.1, forward strand.
GCCAAATTGCCTTGATTGTTGTTACTACCACTCCAATTGCCTTGATGGCCTTGGTTGTTCCAATTTCCTTGATTTCCTTGTGACCTCCATTATTGTTGATTTTGTCCCTGAGGATTGTTTCTTTGGCCTTGATAATTGTTGACATATTGCACTTCTTCTTCTTGCTCATTGAACGAATCACCTTGGTCATACCCACTATCATCTTGCATGAATTGTTCCGGATGGATTTGCATTTGTTGACCTTTTTTCCACCTCTTGTTCATCATCATATTCACACCTTCCATTTTATTCACTTGTTTATGCCCTTGAACTTGTTGAAGTTGAGCTTTGGCCAATTGATTCATTGTAGATGCCAACTCGGCAATAGCTTGCCCATGATCATGTAGTTCCTTGTGTAGGTGAATGACATTTGGGTCACCTTGAGGAACATTGGCTCTACTTTGCCATGCCGATGAGGTATCCGCCATCTCATCCAAAATTTCACAAGCTTTGGCATAGGGCATTCCTACCGTGAGTTCGTACCGGCGAGTTGATTTCCACACATTGATTTGATGTGTTGATCCCCCTGTAGAAGGTTTGTTAAATCATGGCCTCGGTCATATCATTATTCGGGCACTCTTTAACCATGGTATGATATCTTTCCCAGATCTCGTGCAATGGCTCATTGGGCTCTTGCTTGAATGCAAGAATCTCATCCCGAAGTGTAGCCATATGTCCCGGAGAGAAGAATTTGGCAATGAATTTTTCCGCCAACTCATCCCATGTATGGAAGGAATGATTGGGCAATCTCTCTAACCAGTCCAATGCCTTTCCCCCTAGAGAAAAGGGAAATATCCTCAACCACAGCGCGTCCTCGGAAACATTGGTTTGCTTGCTCCCCCAACAAGTATCGACGAACCTTTTGAGATTCTTGTAAGCATTTTGACTCAGAGCCCCGATGAAAAATCCTCGTTGCTCAAGTAGTGTAAGCATCACATTGGTGATTTGGAAGTTGCCCGCCCTAATGCAGGACGGGAATATAGCACTTGCATAACCCTCGTTCGGCAACACCCGGTGCACTGCCGCTCTTGGTGGAGGTGGGGGAGGGATGGGAACATTATCATGAGGTGGTCAGCCTCGCCTATTTGCTCAAAGTTCGGGAAGAATCTCATCTCCTTGATCATCGTACACTTCCTCCCCCATTGGCACATTCCCGATGGGCTCGTTGTTGAGAGCCATTGTCATACCTATAATCAATTCAAAAACAAAGTTAGTGACTCGGAAGGTTAAGAACACAAATCACACAAAAAGCTAAATATATAGCTAAATATGTTTAACTCCCCGGCAATGGCGCCAAAATTGAGGTCACCCAAACTCACACCACAAATATAGGTTGTGAGGCGGTCGAAGCAATAATAAAAACCCAACGCAAGTCGGGGTTGAATCCACAGGAAGTTAGATTTTGGATTAGGTATACACCTAGTGTGACCTTATGATGTGCCCAAGATTTCACTTCCACATATTTGGTTGTTATTTCTACTTCTACTTTTAAGCTATTGATTGTAATTGTAAATCTAAGAGACAATATTTTTGGTGATGTTGTTTTTGAAGTTTATAAAAGATCTAGGGTCGTGACTTCCACCTACGTGGTTACCTAACGGGTTGTAAACTCTAGGGCAAGTTTGATTGGTCGGTGTTGTAATATGGCAATCACACGGAATTACCCACTCAATACCTCTCGGTAATTAGAGTGGTTTTTCCCAATTTGTCTTTCCCAAGTCTAAATGGGTATTGCACAAAACCAGAGATAAATTCTCAAGTCGGGTCTTACTATCTCTAGATTCAACCTTTTAATTGGGGCTATCAATTTCTTGAGTTCACCCCAATTCCTTGTTAGCCAAGTTTTCCTAGACTTAGTCTCTCTTTCTCAAGTAGGGCCTAAGTCAATTAGGCATGAATCAATGTTTGCAACCATTAATTCTTTAATTCAAGCAAGAACTAGGCTAAATATCACTAACCCAATCACAAACAAGCCCTAAATCAAAAACCCATTAAGTACCCACACTACGGTTAGGTCACAACCCTAGCTAGAAATTTAGCTACTCATGAAAAAGGAAGAAATTAAAGAAGAAAATAAGATAAAATTCATAATAGATGACCAAGGGAAGAAAATCTAATATTAAAATGCTAAACTAATACAATGTTACCCAATACAGTAAAGAAAAACGGCTCAGTTGCTCCCTACTTACAAAACTTAACCTAAAAATGACAAAAAGTTCTATTTATACTAAGCTGAAAATATCTGACAAAATTGCCCCTGCGGAGGTTGTGCAACCGCACAATTATATGTGCGGTCCGCACATTGAGACTTGGCTTGACAGGTTCCAGTTCTGCGGCCGCACAATTCTGGGTTGCAGCCGCACTCCTTCAACTTCTGCGGACCGTACATTTATGAGTGCACCGCACTCTTGCTTCTGCGGCCGTACAATTATAATGCGGTCCGCACTTCTTGACCTTGGTCTTTGGCATTATGGGACTTCTGCGGACCGCACATTTCTGAGTGCGTCCGCGCTCTTGATTATGCGGCCGCACAAAAATGGTGTGGTCCACATTTCTTCTTGACTTTAAAATCCCATCTCTCAGAACTTTGTCTTCTGCGGCAGCACCAGAATTGTGCGGTCCGTACTTTGTAGAGCATTTCTTGTAGAAGGCTTTCTTCATGATCTGCGGTTGTACTCAATATTGTGGGGTCCGCACACTGCCCTTTTAGCCTTGTTATTGTCCTTATCCAAAATTACTCCTTCTTGAGTTGATTTCATCTCTTTAGCTCATATTCTAATACTCCTGCAAGCAAGCACATTTCATTAGTTTTCGGGAATACCTTTAAGCAATTTTGAGCTAAAACGAAAGTAAAAGAGTGCAAATAAGTAGTCAAAATCTCTACTTATAAATATCCACTCTCAACAGAAGGAGGAACAGGATCATGTCTTTAAAAGATGAGGTTGGGAAAATAATCCCGGACCCCCAAGACATTAAAGACACAATCCCAAAGTACTTCACTAGGATCTATGCCACTGACCATTAATGCTCAAAATTGCACTATAACCACATTATTGATAAAGCTAATGTCATGTATATCAGAGAGTAGAACATCATTGACTCTCCCCTTAGGCTCTCAGAGATTAAGTGTGCCATGTTATCTCTCAAGGCCATGAAGGCGCCTGGGCCTGATGGACTTCGCCCTCTTTTTTACCAGAAGTACTTTTCTAGTAATGTCATCCAATACTTCCACAATGTTTTCTCCACGTGTACAATACCACCTGAAATAAACAAAACCTATCTCTGCCTCATTCCCAAGTTCCCCAATGCCACCATGCTGAGAAACTTTAGACCAATAGGTTTGTGCAACACAATTATAAACTGATCACCAAGATCATTGTCAATAGAATCAAACCATTGCTGCAGAAAATCATTGGCCCAACTCAAGCCAGTTTTTTAGCTAATATAAGGGCTAATGGTAATGCCATTGTGGTGAAAGATTACATTACCCGTTTCTAAAAAATGAAAGGGAAGCATGCCAATATGATCCTAAAAGTAGACTTAGAAAAGGCCTTTGACAGGTTGGAGTGGTCTTTCATTAGGGAATCCCTCTTTTTTTTAAATTTCCCCACCAATATTATCACCCTAATCCTGTCTTGTTTAACTACAAGCTCCGTCTCCGTTCTTGTCAATGGTACTCAAACTAGCTACTTCCTATCTAGTAGAGGCATTAGGCATGGGGAATCCCATCTCACATTACTTGTGCATCATATGTTGGAAAGGCTTTCCAGAAATATAGACATTGTTGTCGCTAACAAGGAATGGTTCCCTATCAGCATCAACAGGGGAGGGCCTAGGATCTCCCATCTGTTCTATGCTGATGACCTCACTATATTTTCCGAAGAAAATAGGAAAAATTATGAGACCATCTTAGCCATCCTAGATAATTTCAATGTTGCCTATGGGCAGAAAGTCAATTTCCAGAGGTCTAAGGTGATTTTTTTCTTCCAACTGTAATGAAGAGTGGGCCAAAACCTGCAGCAACATTCTAGGTATCAAGAGTACCAGAGACTTTGGTAAATACCTAGGTTTCCCCATCTTTCATAGAAGGCCTACCAATAGGGACTTTCAATTCATTCATGATAACCTCAACCGGGAAGATGGCAGGTTGGAAAACCTAATTCCTTAACATGGTTGGGCACACCACACTAGCAAAATCTTGCCTAAGCAACATTCCCAGCCATGTGATGCAATACATCCAGTTTCCTTCCCATATTACCAACCAAATTGATAAAATTCAGAGAAAATTTATCTGGGGAACAACTCCTGCCAAAACGAAGCTCCACATGGTTAAGTGGGCCACTGTCACCAAACCAAAGAACAAGGGAGGCATAGGCCTCCAACAAGCCCATCTAAAGAACAAAACTTTCCATACCAGCCTAGCTTGGAGACTCTACAATAACACAAACTCCATGTGGGCTAGAGTGCTTATGGGAAAGCACTGCAGTGGAAGGGGGAACAGGGTTAAGGATAAAATAACAACATCGCAGTGTGTCCAAGAGGGTTGGAAGACATGCATAAAAGGCTCTAGATAGGTGGTTCACAAAGGGGATAGGGTTAGATTCCTTACGGACGCATGGCTCCCCAATATGCAATCATTAGATACAATCCTTAGAGGTCCATGGCACTAGAATGACATGAACACCAAGATAAATGCAATGTACTCCAATGGTGTTTGGAGATTCACCTCCATCCATTACCCAATCTCTCATGACATGAACATCATAATCCAAAACACCTTCATCCCCAACTCTACCACAGCTGAGGACAAACTCATCTGGAACCTTAGCTCTAATGGGTTGTTTAATGCTAAATCTGTCTACTCTTTCATTGATGCACACATGCATAATGACACTGCACATGAAGATCACTTCAGTTGGATTTGGAAACTAAAGACCCCTAATAAGATTATGTCATGTATAAGGCTCATTCAACAGAACAGACTGCGTACAGGGAATCACCTATACCACATAGGCCTGAGAATAAATCCTAATTGTTATTACTGTGATTTTGGAGTAGAAAACATAAATCAATCTTCTTTGAATGCATAAATGCTAAAGAGTTCTGGTAGCATCTACTGCACCTGTGCAACCATAGGACAAACCTTAATGTACCACCATTTTCTATAGCTAACTGGGAAGACACATGGCACAAGCTTCAAATGTTGATTTCAATGCTTGCATTAGTTGGAAACAACTCTGCCTTTCTGCCTATGGCTATTTGGCTCACCAGAAACTCTAATGTTTTTTAGAAGAAGAAGAATCACATTAATATCAACCAAACAATTGCTAAAGCTGTTGAATACCATCAAGTTGTTGCCTCACATAGGCCTGCCACAAGCACTAAGACCTTATACCTGAAGTAGCAACCACCAGAAAAGGGCTTTTACAAGCTGCACATTGATGAGGTTTCATGCCTAAATACAAGAAAAGGGGGTATTGAGGGGGGGAGAGTATTCAGGAATAACAGGGGTGACTGGGTTTTAGGCTTCATGAGGGGTCTCCCGAGCATTGATAATCTAAGGTAGAATTCCAAGCCCTATGGATTGGGCTTAAAATAGCACTCGCACAAGGCTTGCCACCCCTTGTGATAGACACTGACTCTGAAATGGTACTGAAAATGTTAAAACATGGTAATTTGACTCATAATCCCATAATTTCTCAATGCAGGTATCTGATGGAGCAGTTAGGGAGCCCGGTCATAGGCCATAGCTATAGGGAGCAGAACCAAGGGGTGAACCTCCTCGCAACGGAAGGAGCTAGGAAGGATGTTTCTAACAGGACCCAATTTTTGGCAGTTCCTCCGGTGTTTGCAAACGATTCAACATGGGCAGACATCTTAGGAACTTGATTTGAAAGAAAAACTAATGTTTGTAATATTAACATAATTCTAGACATTAATGATAATCCCAAGGGAGCTCATCTCTCCCCTATAATGATGTAATTTTGTGAATATATATATATATATATATATATATATGTATGTATGTATATATATATATATATATGTATGTATGTATGTATGTATGTATGTATGTATGTATGTATGTATGTATGTATAGGTTAATTGTACACTTTTGTGCGTGTGTGTGTGTCTATCTATATATATAATTATATTTTTATTCAGATTTTAAATATTTATAACAAAAAAGAAAAATAGATTTTGATATACATAAAGGAAAATAAAGTGGTGGTATACATTCTGATATACCCATTATTATTGTGTTATACACAATGATATTACAAATATTTTTATGTTATGTACTTGGATATACATACTGTAATAAATTATAGATAATTATATTTATAATTTTATATTTTAGATCGTGCTCTAAATCTTATATACATTGATATAGTGAAAAACTAAAAAAATTAAGGGAAAAAAAGTACAGAGATTTGGAAAAAATATTGAGAAGTAGGGAAAGAGAGAATTTGACTAAGATTGTTGGCAGAGAGAAAATAAGGACTAGTTTCAGAAAATATTGGTTGAAATTGGTAGGAGAGAGAGACTAAATAGTTTTTGCTATTTTTAAGGAGGATAAAAGAGAACAACGAACTGATTTGGCTAGAAGAATAAGTTAATTCTGGCCAACTAGTAGGCCGAGTTGATACAGTAGCAAACTCAAGTAACTGTAATAGGCAAGGAATTAAATTTGGTGCCCTCGACATAAATTAATTGTTGTATGTTGATTTTACATTGTTTGAATTTGAATTTGAAATTTGATTATCAAAGTAGTGTTGATGTATTACCCTTTTGAGGTTAAGAAAATATAATTGTTTACAAATTTTTCTATTGTGAAGTATTGAGATATTGTTTTAATTATATGTGTAACGCTGTTAAGTATGTTAGCAGTTAGTTAGCTTCTTTGTTTAGTCTAGTTTGTTAGTTAGTGCTCTCACATGTGGCTCACGTGTAGCGTATATATGTATGCCTTCTACAGATAACATTTCAATTCAATTAGTTCATTTTACTCCCATCCTTCTCTCATTCTCTCTCTCCTTCGAGAAGCTTCTAGGATTCCACCATTGGAGCTCAAGTTTAAGCTACACTATTGTTGTTCACTTCTCAATCTTTACATGGTATCAGAGCACAGTAGTTAACTCACTATTGTCCTCGATTCCTTTCCCAATTGACTCCTAAGGCTAACATCACAGTTCCAATCGAGTTTGCAAGTTTTTTTTTCCAATTCTCTCGATCCGGCATTCTTCTTCTTTATTCAGTTCTCGTTCTCAATCACCGAGCTTTCCTACCTTCAGCTATGGCTATCCTCGATCCAAATAATGAATTTGGAGTTGAATCGAGCGATTCTACTCCTGTCGTCGGCGCCGACTCTGGAGTTAATCTGAGTTGCCCTTTCTACATGCACCCGTCAGATAACCCTGGTGCAATGTTAGTGACAGCTCCGTTCAAAGGAATTGGCTACAAATCCTAGAGGAGAAGTGTTCTTAGGGATCTTTCAGTTAAAAATAAGAGAGGTTTTATTACTGGAGAGTATAAACGCCCAGACCTAGATTCCCCACAATTCCGTCAATGGGAGAGGGGCGATGATATGGTAACCTCTTAGATTCTGAATTCTCTGTGCAAAGATATTGCTGATAGTGTCGAATATGCTAGTAATGCCTTCGAGTTGTGGAGAGAGTTAGAGGACAGGTACAACCAGACGAATGGCACCAAATTATACCAAATCCAAAAAGAAATCAACGATTTAACTCAAGGTGTCCTTGATATCACTGGATATTATACAAAGATGAAGAAACTTTGGGAGGAATTGAACATGATAAATGCCAAATCACAGTGTATTTGCCAATGTACCTGCCGGGCTAAGAAAATATGCACAAATCTGAGCAAGACAGAAGACTCATCCAATTTCTCATGGGATTGAACGAGGTATACACCACAGTGCGGGGCAGTATACTCATGATGAATCCCTTACCTTCCATGGCACAGGCCTTTTCTTTGCTCATTCAGGAGGAAAAGCAAAAAGAATTGAAATCGCAAAATCAGCTCGTTATGGAATCTGTTTCTCTAAATGACAATGTTCCTACACATGGTGGCCTGAACAGGGCACCTATGCATAACAATAATTTTAGAACTAATTACTCTCCAAATAACTACTCCTCTACTAGCAGACCTCGTCCTTTTTGTGACTACTACAAGCGTACTGGTCATACCAATGACAAACGCTTCAAGCTCCACGGTTATCCTCAAGACTTCAATCACAACCCTAAGTACAATAAAGGCAAGAGAACTGCAGCAAATGTACATAGCACTCCAGTTGGCACTTTTCCTATGAATGGTGAGGAAAAGCAGCCCCAAAGAAACAACTCTAATATCAGTCTTATTAAAGAGCAATATGGACAATAGGTGACTCTACTCCAGCATTTTTAGACTAGCTCTGCTGGAGATAACTCAGACAACAGCACTAATGGTGGAAATGTAAATTTTTCAAGTATTTTAGCTTGCTCTGTATCTGTTCTCTTTGTTGATTTTGGACTGTTGTCATGGAAATGTTTTAAGTCAAGAGCTGACATTTGGATTCTAGATTCAGGGGCTTCTAATCATATGTCTTTCGACAAATCCTTGCTTACTCACATTAAAACCTTAGTGTATCCTATGTTGATCACTTTACCAAACGGCTATAGAGTTAAAGTCACTGAAATTGGAACAGTTACTCTTGCACCAAACATTATCTTGCATAGAGTCCTTTATGTCCCTTCTTTTAAATATAACCTTATTCAATACATTCTTTAGCTTCTCAGTTCAAAGGCCTAGTAGCCTTTTCTGACTTTCTATGTCTACTGCAGGCCCCTTCAACGAAGAGGCCTCTGGAGATTGGTAAAGTCAAGGATGGCTTGTACCTCTTATGTTCAAGTTGTTTGAAGAACTCCTGCTCAACTTCACATGTCTCTTTGTCTCTTTCAGATTCAGCTTTGTCTAAGACCTCTGATGTGAATAGCTTACACTGTCAACATTTTGATTCACCTGTAAATGTTTCTATTTGCAATTCACATTCAATTGTAAATTGTTCCCTTGGTAATAAAACTCAGTGCATTTCATCACATTCTTTCTTGTCTAATATGAATCAAGCTGACTTACTAGATTGGGACATGTCCTTTTTGTCAAGATAAGGGAGATATCCTCCATTCCTATTCAATTCTAAACTAAGCAACCTTTTCTCTGCTCTATTTGTCACATGGCCAGGCAACCTAGACTTGCATTCTCCCACAGAACCAGTACCACAACTTTTCCTTCTGAGCTTCTTCATATGAACCTCTGGGGACCCTACTATGTGGCTACTCATGACAACTATAAATATTTTCTCACCCTAGTAGATGACCATAGTAGGTCCACCTGGACCTACCTCTTGACCAATAAGAGCAATACATTGCAAGTTATCAAAGGGTTCATATCGTTAGTTGAAACTCACTTCAAAACAAATATAAGGTACCTTAGGTCAGGCAATGGTTCAGAGTTTGTGAATACAAAACCTCATCCTTCTTTCAGTCAAAAGGGATTATTCATCACATGTCCCTACACTCCTCAACAAAATATGGTCGTAGAAAGAAAACATAGGTACCTTTTGGAGACTGCCGGGGCACTCCTCTTCAGTCAAAATTACCCTTACAGTATTGGGGTGAGTGTGTATTGACTGCCACTCATATCATCAACAGACTCCCTACTACTTATCTGAAAACAAATGCCCAATTGAAGTCCTTTACAACAAAAAACCAACCTATTCCCACCTAAGAAGTTTTGGTTGCCTATTTTTTCCCACTATACCCAAGATTCATAGAGATAAATTTGAACCTAGAACCACTCCCCATGTCTTTGTGGGATGTCCTTATGAGACAAAAGGGTACAAAGTTCTCAATTTGGCCACTAAGAAGATTTATGTTTCCAGGGATGTAACCTTCCATGAGCATATCTTCCCTTTTGCTATTGTATCTGATTCCTCTTCTCACTTCCCTTCAGTTCTTGATTCTACCTCTCGTACATAGGATGTATCACTCACTGAGGCACATTTCGATACTCATACCTATTCTAATACTCATACTTCTCAACCATCAACAGGTATTGCTGATGTCTCCTCTATAGTCTCACATGTAGACAACTCCGCATCACAAGTTATTCCTACCTTCACCATGTTTAACTGAAGTCAACCAAATACCTAGAAAATCTACTAGAGAACATCACCTACCAGTGCATTTAAAAGATTATGTATGTTCTATGCCTAACCTGCACCTTGATACACATCCTGCATCTGTTTCAACATCTTCTGCGCCCACATCCACTCCATATTCCCTTTTTTCTCTTAATGCTCTTTTCTCTAAACACCACCATGTTTCCTTTACCTCTCTGGTTCCTAATAGTCAGCATCTTGTACAAAGCATTTGTCATGACAATGAGCCAAATTCTTATGAGGAAGCAGTTTTACACCCTTCTTGGCAAGCAGCCATGACATTAGAGTTTGAGGCACTCCATGCTAATCAGACTTGGGACTTAGTCCCATTACCTATAGGGAAGATACCAATAGGTTGTAGATGGGTATATAAAATCAAGCACAGAGTTGATGGTAGTGTTGAGAGGTACAAGGCCAGGTTGGTGGTGAAAGGGTATACTCAGCAAGCTGGTATTGACTATACTGAGACCTTCTCACCAATTGTGAAAATGACCACCATCAGGGCACTCATAGCAACTGCAATAAAGAAACATTGGGGAATTTTTCAACTTGATGTAAATAATGCCTTCCTTCATGGAAATCTCCAGAAAGAAGTGTATATGGATCTACCTCTTGGCCTATTAGTTGATAAACCTGGACTAGTGTGTAAACTGAACAAATCACTATATGTCTTGAAACAGGCTAGTCGACAGTGGTATGCTAAACTAGCTGAGGCTCTATATTCCAAAGGATATATTCACTCCCTTAATGATTATTCTCTGTTTTACAAGAAGACTGACTCTTATGTTATCTTTGTTGCTGTTTATGTTGATGATGTAATCATTATAGGAAACAATTCAAAGGAAATTACTTTGTTGAAAGCTTTTCTGCATGCTCAGTTTAGGATCAAGGACTTGGGAAGATTACACTATTTCCTAGGCTTAGAAGTTCTCTACAGGGATGATGGTGCTATAATCTCCCAAAGGAAGTTTGCACTTGATCTACTAAAGGAGTATGAGTGCCTCCATTGTAGTACTTTCAGTTTACCATTGGATCCTAATGTTAAACTCAAAGCTAAGGAAGGTATGCCTCTGACAGATCCTTCTATCTATAGGACTCTGGTAGGTAAATTGACCTTCCTCACAAATACAAGACTAGACACTGCATATAGTGTACAACACCTTAGTCAATTCATGCAAGATCCCAAGGAACCTTACTTGAAAGCTGTTTACCATTTGCTTAGATATTTGAAGACTGATCCTACCCTTGGGGTTTTCATGTCTGCTAGTTCTGATTGTACTGTTAAAGGGTATTGTGCTTCCGACTGGGCAGCTTGCCCAAATGCTAGGAAATCTGTTACTGGATATCTGGTATTCCTTGGTGATAGTCCCATAAGCTGGAAGTCTAAGAAACAGGCCACCATATCCCTCTCCTCTGCTGAAGCTGAATATAGAGCCCTACGAAATGTTGTTGGTGAACTTACTTGGTTGTGCAGGTTGTTTGATGAGCTGACAGTCCACTTCCCTAAACCTGTCCCAGTATTGTAGCCAATCATCTCTACACATTGCCCGCAATCCTGTGTTTTATGAATGCACCAAACATATTGGGGTCGATTGCCACTTTGTGAGAGACAAGCTACAAGAAGGACTAGTATCTCTTCATCATATTGGAACTGATTGCCAGCTAGCTGATGTCCTAACCAAGGCCCTTACTGGAGTCAAGCATCCCACAGTTATGAGCAACTTGGCAGTGACAACGTCACTTCCAACTTGAGGGGGAGTATTGAGATATTGTTTTAATTATATGTGTAACGCTGTTGAGTATGTTAGCAGTTAGTTAGCTTCTTTGTTTAGTATTAGTTTGTTAGTCAATGCTCTCACATGTGGCTCACGTGTATCGTATATATGTATACCTTGTACAAATAACATTTCAATTCAGTTAGTTCATTTTACTCCCATCCTTCTCTCATTCTCTCTCTCCTTTGAGAAACTTCTAGGGTTCCACCATTGGAGCTCATGTTTGAGCTCCACCATTGTTGTTCACTTCTCAATCTTTACATGAAGCACTATTTTGTAGATCTTAAGAGCTGATTATTTTAAGAAAATGATTTTGCATATTGTGAATTTGAAACTGAAATTTGATTATCAAATTGGTGTTATTAGCCTTTTCGGGCCAAAATTAACTTAATTGTTTACGAGTTTTTCTGTCGTGAAGCGTTATTCTGTAGATTTTGAAAAAGAAAGAAGCACTTAACTCAAATATTACTTTTCGACCGGGTCATATTGCTAATCAGAATCAACTCAAATGACTTGCAACTTTTGATCGCAAATAAACAATTAACTCAAGAACTGATTATTATAAGAAAAAGATGACAATTAATCATAGTATAGTTCTTTCTATCTTCACATATTAGTCCCTCCAGGAACTTTTGAAAAATTCCATAACTCGTCTTGTCATTACGTTCTATTATTGGTCAAATGCACTTCTGTTTTCCAAGTCAAAGTGAAACAAAAATTGGCCACGGCCAAGCTGAAACCCCATTCTCCTTCCATTGACGAAGGAAAAATCTTCCGAGAACTCTCTCGCACACTTTCTGCGAGTTTTAATTTGTTTACTATCATAGGAGAGATTAAGATATAATTATACATAAATAAAATCATAATCTGGATTTAGAGTTTGAAAAAGAATAGGGTGCAACACTATTGACATAGTAACGTCATTGATCAGCAATTAAGTATGACACCAACTTCCACTATTCACTCGCTATCACGCTCTCACAATCCGAAGAACTCGACTGATGGGACGTCAACAAATCCATGACTAAATTCACTGAAACCATCATCGATTATTTTTTCATCTACTTTTAAAATTGATAGTGGTGGTGGTGGTGCATATGTTGCTGCTCTACATTTGTGTCACGATCCAATTCCTCCCTTCGTGAACTATCATGACGGCATCTAGTCTCTACGACTAGGCAAGCCTAACACATTAACTATTGGCAACACAACTATCCATTAAGCAACTAAAATATGCCACTCGGCATATACAGTTATCACTTCAGAAAAAAATACCGAACAACACCCAAAACCCGGAAACTCGCAAGTCACAAGCTACTAAGATGTTCTAACTGTTATATACACCATCTCTATAGAAAGAAAGAGAAATGAACATAAGAGGATAGAGGGGGACTCCGAGGATCCGCGGGCGCGGGCAGATGTACCTTGAAGTCTCCAACAGGCAGCAGCGACTGCAACTAGTGATGAGGCTGGTACGATGAACCTGGATCTGCACATGAAAAATATGTGCAGGAAAGGACATGAGTACACCATAGCGGTACCCAGTAAATGCCAAGCCTAACCTCGGTCGAGTAGTGACGAGATCAGGTCAGGGCCCTACTGGTTTATATACATAATAAAGTAAAACAGTAAGAAATATCGCAGTAAGATTAAATACTAACATTCAACGAAATGAAATCACAGAAAAACACCACAACTCAGTACACAGAGTTAGCAAAAGGGGACCTCCCAGGATACCGTCCCGTAGTTCCAAACGTAAATATGTTGGGGGATCTCCCGGAATATCGTTACGTAGTCCCAAACTAAATATATCCAGTACAGAAAATCTCCCGGGATATCGTCCTGTAATCCCAAATATAAATGTGCAGGGGGATCTCCCGGAATACCGTTCCGTAGTCCCAAAGTAAACATACAGCTCAATCAATATAAATAACAGTTTCAATAAGAAATTCTACAGTTTAGATTAAATTCATATCAAAGAAGACAAGCAATCCTTACTCTAAAGATGCTGCACAGAGTCCAAGTAGGCAGTTAAGGCAGTTAAGACAGTTAAGACACGTAAGCATGCTTCCCTAAGCTAAACAGGATGACTACATATACTAGTATTGCTCAATTAAAGGAAAACATAGATATATACTTAATGAAAATGGGGTTTTTTTAAAATAATTAGTACGTGTACGCACTCGTCACCTCACGTACACGGCATTCATATAGCAACAGTACCAAATCCTAAGGGTAGTTCCCCCACACAAGGTTAGGCAAGCCACTTACCTCGAACCAAACTCAAAATCAATCCGAAAGCACGCTCTTGCCACGAGTATCCAACTCCGAGTGGCCCAAATCTAATCAAATCAATTACATAATGTAAATATAGCTACAAGCAACTAAATTAGCTAATAAAATCAAAGCTAGGGTAAGAAAATAGAAAAACACCCAAAACTCCTCCCCGGGCCCACGTCTCGGAATTGGGTAAAAGTCACAAATTATGAACACCCACTCACTCACGAGTTCACACATACAAAAATCATCTAAACCGACGCCTAATTCCCACTCAAACCTCAGATTTTCGATTGGGGAACTTTCCTCCATTTTTCAAACATCCACCCTCAAATTCCTTAATTAGATGAATAATACAACAATAGATTAATGCAATATGATCAAAATCGAGTTAGGAATAGTTACCCAATAGCTCTCCTTCAAAACCCTCGAAAAATCGCCTTCCACCGAGCTCCAACTTGAATTTGTATTATGAAATTTCAAACCCTGGAAATCCCCTTTTCTGCCCAGCGATTTCCGCTTCTGCGCTTATAGGACCGCATCTGCGGTCCCGCTTCTGCGACTAGAGAACCGCACCTACGCTCATTTCTTCGCAGATGCGGAGCTTCTACGGCTCTTGAGTTGCATCTGCGACCATTGGCCCTCATGCCTAAAATCGCACGTGCGACCCCTGCCTCGCTTCTGCGGGACCGCACCTGCGGGCTTCCCACCGCAGGTGTGAAAACACCAGAACCAGCAACCTTCAGATTTTTCTCAAGTCCAAATTTTCATCCGTTAAGCACCCGAAACTCACTCGAGGCCCTCGGGACCTCAACCAAACATACCAACCAATCCTAAAACACCATATGAACTTAGTCGAGCCCTCAAATCACATCAAACAACGCCAAAACCATGAATCACCCTCCAATCCAAACTTAATGAACTTGAAATTTCAAAATTCTACAATCGATGCCGAAACTAATCAAACCACGTCCTATTGACCCCAAATTTTGCACACATGTCATATTCAACGCTATTGACCTACTCCAACTTCCGGAATCGGATTCCGACCCCGATATCAAAAATTCCACTGTCGGCTAGAAACTCCAAAAATTCCACTTTCGACATTTGAAGCCTAAATAAGCTACAGACCTCAAAAGCACAATTTGGACACACCCCTAAGCCCAAAATCACCCAACGGAGCTAATGGAATAAATGGAATTCTATTCTAGAGTCGTCTTCACACTGTTCCGACTACGGACAAAATTCTAAGACTTAAGCTCTCATTTAGGTACTAAGTGTCCCAAAACTCTCCGAAACTCACAATGAATCATCTCGGCAGATCACAATAGCAGATAAAGACACGGGGGAAATAGTTAACAGGGGATTGGGGCATTAATTCTCTAAACAATTGGCAGGGTAGTTACATCCTCCCCCTCTTAAATCATTCGTTTGTCCTCAAACGAGCATAGAGACATACCTGAAGTGGTGAAAAGATAAGAAAAACGGCTGCATATCCTGCTCGGTCTCCCAAGTTGCCTCCTCAACCGGCTGACCACGCCACTATACCTTTAGTGATGCAATGCTCTTTGACCTCAGCTTTCCAACCTGCATGTCCAATATAGCCACTGGCTCCTCAACATAAGATAGATCCTGCTCCAGCTGGACTGAACTAAGAACCAACACGTGAGACGGATCGCCGTGATACCTCCGAAGCATCGAAACATGAAACATCGGATGAACTCCTGCCAAGTTGGGAGGTAAGGCAAGCTCATAAGCAACCTCCCCAACACGCCGCAACACCTCAAAGGGGCCAATAAACCTTGGGCTCAACTTTCCCCTCTTTCCAAATCTCATAACGCCCTTCATAGGCGAAACTCGAAGCAAGACCTGCTCTCCCATCATAAATGAAACATCGCGAACCTTCCGGTCCGCATAACTCTTCTATCTGGACTGGGCTGTGCGAAGTCTATCCTGAATCACCTTAACCTTCTCCAAAGCGACCTGAACCAAGTTTGTGCCCAATAATCTAGCCTCGCCCGGCTCGAACCAACCCGCCGAGGACCTACACCGCCTACCATACAAAGCCCCATACGGTGCCATCTAAATGCTGTACTGATAACTGTTGTTGTAGGCAAACTCCGCAAGTGGCAAGAACTGATCCCAAGAACCTCCAAACTCTATCACGAATGCACGGAGCATATCCTCAAGAATCTGAATAGTGCACTCGAACTGTCCGTCTGCCTGGGGGTGAAATATTGTGCTCAACTCCACCCGAGTACCCAACTCATGTTGTACCGCTCTCCAGAACCGTGATATAAACTGAGTACCTCTATTTGAAATGATGAAAACTGGAATACCATACAGGCGAACAATCTCTCAGATATAAATCTCAGCCAACCGCTCTAAAGAATAGGTAGTAGACACAGGAATAAAGTGCGCGTTCTTGGTCAGCCGATCCACAATCACCCAAATAGCATCGAACTTCCTCAAAGTCTGTGGGAGTCCAACTACAAAATCCATGGTGATCCGCTCCCACTTCCACTCGAAAATCTCTATCTGTTGAAGCAAGCCATCTAATCTCTGATGCTCATATTTCACCTACTGACAATTGAGGCACGAGCTACAAACCCAACTATATCTTTCTTCATCCTCCTCCACCAATAGTGCTACTTCAAATCCTGGTACATCTTTGCGGCACCCGGATGGATGGAATATCGCAAACTGTGGGCCTCCTCTAGAATCAACTCCTGAAGCCCATCAACATTGGGCACACATATCCGGCCCTGCATCCTCAATACTCCGTCATCACCAATGGTCACATCTCTGGCATCATCATGCAGAACCTTGTCCTTGGGGACAAGCAAATGAGGTTCATCATACTGACGCATCTCTAATACGATAAAACAAGGAAGACCGAGAAACCACACAAGTTAGGACCCGACTGGGCTGCGAAATATACAATCTCACAAACTGGCTGGCTAAGGCTTGAACATCCATTGCCATGGGCCTCTCCGCTACTGGTAAATAAGCCAAACTCCCCAAACTCTCTGCCCGGTGACTCAAAGCGTCGGCCACCACATTGGCCTTCCCCGGGTGGTACAAATTATTGATATCATAATCCTTAAGCAACTCTAACCACCTTCTCTGACGCAAATTAAGATCATTCTTCATGAATAGATGTTGTAAACTCCGGTGATCAGTGTAGATCTCACAAGGGACGCCGTACAAATAGTGCCTCCAAATTTTCAAGGCATGAACAATAATTTCTAACTCAAGGTCATGGAACGGATAGTCCTTTTCATGCACCTTCAACTGTCTGGATGCGTAGGCAATTACCCTACGATCCTGCATCAACATCGCATCGAGGCCAACTCGTGACGCATCACAATAGACTGCATAAGACCCCGAACCTGTAGGAAATATCAATACTAGGGCTGTAGTCAAAGATGTATTGAGCTTTTGAAAGCTCTCCTCTCACTCTTCCGTCCACCTGAACGGAGCACCCTTCTGGGTCAGCCTGGTCATAGGTGCTGCAATAGATGAGAATCCCTCAACAAATCGACGGTAATAACCCGCCAATCTAAGAAAACTACGAATATCTGTAGCTGAGGATGGTCTGGGCCAACTCTGACTGCTTCCACTTTCTTCGAATCCACCTTGATCCCTTCACTCGATACTACGTGACCCAAGAATGCCATGGAACCCAAGCAGAACTCACATTTCGAGAACTTCGCATATGTTTTCTTTTCTCTCAAGGTCTGAAGCACTGTCCTCAGGTGCTGCTCATGATCTTCCTGACTCCAGGAGTACACCAGAATGTCATCAATAAAGACAATGACGAACAAGTCAAGATATGGCCTGAATACACTGTGCATCAAATGCGTAAATATTGTTGGGGCATTGGTCAGCCCAAAAGACATAACAAGGAACTCGTAATGACCATACCGAGTCCTGAAAGCAGTCTTCGGGATATCTGGCTCCCGAATCTTCAACTAATGATAACCTGAACGCAAGTCAATCTTTGAAAACAGTCGAGCACCCTGAAACTGATCAAACAGGTCATCAATACGAGGCAAAGGATACCCGTTCTTCTCTGTAACTTTGTTCAACTGGCGATAATCAATGCACATACGCATAGAACCATCCTTTTTCTTCACAAACAAAACAGGAGCACCCCAAGGTGACACACTGGGACGAATAAAGCCTTTATCAAGCAATTCCTGTAACTGTTCCTTCAACTCCTTCAACTCAGGAGGAGCCATACGATAAGGAGTAATAGAGATGGGCTGAGTGCCCGACAACAAAATAATGCCAAAATCAATATCTCTTCGGGCGGCATGCCCGAAAGATCAGGTAGAAACACATTAGGGAAATCCCGCACTACTAGGACTGAATCAACTGTAGGGGTATCAATACTGACATCTCTCACATAAGCTAGATACGCGTCACACCCCTTCTCAACCATTCGCTGAGCTTTAAGAAATGAGATAACTCTACGGGAGTGTAATCTAAAGTACCACTCTACTCTAATCGTAGTAAACCTGGCATATCCAGCGTCACGGTCTTGGCATGACAAACAAGAATAGCATAATGGGACGACAATCAATCCATGCCCAAGATAACATCAAAATCTACCATGCTGAGCAATAATAAATCGGCTCTGGTCTCAAAACCACTAAGAGAAATCAAACACGGCCGATAAACGCGATCCACAACAAGAGAATCTCCCACAGGAGTAGAAACATACACAGGGGAACGCAAAGAACCTCGAGATATGCCCAAATGCGGGATAAAATAAGAGGACACATACGAATAAGTGGAGCCTGGATCGAATAGAACTGATGCATCTCTATGACAGACGGGAACAATACCTGTAATGACAGAATCGGAGGCAACAGCCTCAGTACGGGCAGGAAGAGCATAGTATCTGGCTTGCCCTCCCCCTCTAGGGCGACCTCTACCTCCCCGACCTCCACCTCTAGCTGGCTGGGCAAGTGGGGTGGCAGCTGGTGCAGTGATCATATCCTGGGAACCCTGTGGAGCACGTTGTGGCTGAGAAGTCTGTGGAGATATACCCCTCCTAAGTCTAGGGCAATCCCTCACCATATGGCGTATGTTGCCACACTGAAAATAAGCTATGGGAGGTCGTGGCGACTGTGACTAGCTCGGGCCAGGTCTGCTGGACTGACAACTGAAAGCACCCCGGGCAGGAGGCGCACTAGATACTGGAGGTGCATAATAAGGCCCTTGAGGTCTAGGAGGAGCTGGAATACCACTGGCCGGTGGAAGATCTGAATGAACAGGGCGACTCACATAACCCCTACCATGATGAACTATAGCTAGGGCACTGGCACCAGAATAATGGCCCGACTCTCGAGACCTCTTGGCCTCTCTTTCCTCCCTATCCCGAGCAAGCATGCCCTCTACTCTCCTAGCAATACTTACCACCTGTTGATAGACGATACCCATCTCTAGCTCCCAGGCCATGCTAGACCAGATACTGGGAATGAGCCCCTCAATAAACCGGCGAACTATCTCACGAACTATAGAAACAAAGGCTGGTGTATGTCTAGCCAAATTATTGAAGCGGATAGCATACTAGGAAATAGTCATAGTACCCTTGCGCAAAAGCTCAAACTCCGCGCGCCATGCGTCCCTGAGGCTCTAAGGGACATACTCCCTCAAAAACATATCCGAGAACTAGGTCGATGTAAGGGAAGCTGCCTCAGCCGGACTGTCCAACTCAAAAGTACGCCACCACTAATAGGCTGCCCCTTGAAGCTGGAAGGCGGCGAAAGAAACCCCACTCAACTCTGCTATGCCCATAGTACGGAGGATACGGTGACACTCCTCCAGAAATCCCTGAGCATCCTTTGATGCTAGTCCACTGATTGTAGGAGGATCGTACTTCTTATACCTCTCCAGTCTCCGCTACTACTCCTCTGAAGCAGCTGCCCTACCTCGAGTTGTACTGGGGCTACAGGCGGTACCGGTATAACCTCTGGGATCTGATCAACCTAAACCCGCTGCTCCGGGGTGCGGGCGGCGGGAGTTTGTGCTCCACCCCCGGCCTGAGATGTGGCTACGGCAAGGGGAATCAACCCTGCCTGAGCTACAGTGCTGTACATGCTCATGAACTGTGCAAGGGTCTCCTGGAGAGCTGGAGTAGTAGTAGTAGGCGTATCAGGCACCTGAGCTCCGGCTGGAGCTGCTGGTGGCTCTTATATAGCAGCTCGCACGGGTGCTCTGGCTGCACCACGTGCACGTTCTCGGCCTTTACCCCGGCCCCGGCCTCTGGCGGCACCATCTGTGAGAGAATAGAAGACAGAAGTTTAGAATTTTTGAAGTCAATAATGTTGCAGGACAAGGAATCAAATGAAGTGGAGTTTTCCTAACAGTTCCATAGCCTCTCAAAGATAAGTACAGACGTCTCCGTACCGATCTGCGAGACTCAAATAAACCAGCTTGTGACTCACGACTCCTATGAACCTAGAACACTGATACCAACTTGTCATGACCCAATTCCACCCTCCGTGAACTGTCATTACGGCACCTAGTCTGTACGACTAGGTAAGCCTAACACATTGCAGAAATAAAAACAAAAGCATGAATATTAACTATTGGCAACACAACTATCCATTAAGCAACTAAATTCCACTCGGCATATATAGTTATCACTTTAAAAAAAACTACCGAACAACACCCAAAACCCGAAAACTCGCAAGTCACAAGCTACTAAGATGTTCTAACTGTTATATACATCATCTCTACAAAAAAAAGGGAAATGAACATAAGGGTATAGAGGGGGACTTCGAGGATCCGCGGGCGCGGGAAGATGTACCTTGAAGTCTCCAACAGGCAGCAGTGACTGCAACTAGTGATGAGGCTGGTACGATGAACCTGGATCTGCACACGAAAAACATATGCAGGAAAGGGCATGAGTACACCACAGGGGTACCTAGTAAATGCCAAGCCTAACCTCGGTCGAGTAGTGACGAGATCAGGTCAGGGCCCTACTGGTTTATATATATAATAAAGTAAAATAGTAAGAAATATCGCAGTAAGATTAAATACTAACAGTCAACAAAATAAAAACACTGAAAAATACCCAACTCAGTACACAGAGATAGCAAAAAGGGATCTCCCGGGATACCGTCCCGTAGTCCCAAACGTAAATGTGCAGGGGGATCTCCCGGAATACCGTTCCATAGTCCAAAAGTAAATATATCCAGTACAGGGGATCTCCCGGGATACTGTCCCGTAGTCCCAAATATAAATGTGCAAGTTGATTTCCCGGAATACCATTCCGTAGTCCCAAAGTAAACATACAGCTCAATCAATATAAATAAAAGTTTCAACAAGAAATTCTAAAGTTTAGATTAAATTCATATCAAAAAAGACAGGCAATCCTTACTCTAAACATGCTGCACAGAGTCCAGGTATGCAGTTAAGGCAGTTAATAGAGTTAATACATGTAAGCATGCTTTCTTAAGCTAAACAGGATGGCTACATATACTAGTATTGCTCAATTAAGGGAATACATAGATATTTACTTAATAAAAACTGGGTTTTTTTCAACAATTAGCACGTTTACACACTTGTCACCTCACGTACACGGCATTCATATAACAATAGTATCAAATCCTAAGGGGAGTTCCCCCACACAAGGTTAGGCAAGCCACTTACCTTGAACCAAGCTCAAAATCAATCCGAAATCACGCTCATGCCACGAGTAACCAACTCCGAGTGGCCCAAATCTAATCAAATCAATTACATAACGTAAATATTACTACAAGCAACTAATTTAGCTAATGAAATCAAAGCTAGGGTAATAACATAAAAGAACACCTAAAAAACCTCCCCCAGCCAACATCTCGGAATCGGGTAAAAGTCACAAATTATGAACACCCACTCACTCATGAGTTCGCTCATTCTAAAATCATCCAAAATCGACGCCTAATTCCCACTCAAACCTCAGATATTCGATTGGGGAACTTTCCTCCATTTTCCAAACTTCCACCCTCAAATTCCTTAATTAGATGAATAATACAACAATAGATTAATGTAATATGATCAAAATCGAGTTAGGAACAGTTACCCAATAGCTCTCCTTCAAAATCCCTCGAAAAATCGCCTTCCACCGAGCTCCAACTTGAATTTTGTATTATGAAATTTCGAACCCTGGAAATCCCTTTTTCTGCCCAGCGATTTCCGCTTCTGCGCTTATAGGACCGCATCTGCGGTCCCGCTTCTGTGGCTAGAGATCCGCACCTGCGGAAATTCGTTAATTCCCAAACTCCACACATGCGCTCATTTATTCGCAGATGCGGCTTCACTTCTGCGGCTCTTGAATCACATCTGCTACCATTGGCCCTCATACCTAAAACCGCACCTGTGACCCCTGCCTCACTTCTGCAGGGCCGCACCTGCGGGCTTCCCACCACAGGTGCAAGAACACTAGAACTAGCCAACTTCAGATTTTGCTCAAGTCCAAATTTTCATCCGTTATGCACCCAAAACTCACCCGAGGCCTCCGGGACCTCAACCAAATATACCAAACAATCCTAAAACACCATATGAACTTAGTCAAGCCCTTAAATCACATCAAACAAGGCTAATACCACGAATCGCCCTCCAATCCAAACATAATAAACTTAAAATTTCAAAATTCTAATATCGATGCGGAAACCGACCAAACCACGTCCTATTGACCCCAAATTTTTCACACAAGTCATATTTAACGCTACAGACCTACTCCAACTTCCGTAATCGGATTCCGTCCCCACAAAAATTCCACTATCGGCCCGAAACTCCAAAAATTTAACTTTCACAGGTCAAGCCTAAATGAGCTACAGACGTCAAAAACACAATTTGGACTCGCCTCTAAGCCCAAAATCACCCAACGGAGCTAACAGAATTGAGAGGATTCCATTCCAGAGCCGTCTTTACACTGTTCCGACTACAGTCTAAATTATAAGACACAAGCTCTCATTTAGGGAATAAGTGTCCCAAAACACTCTGAAACTCGCAATGAATCCTCCAGGAAGATCACAATAGTAGTAAAAGACATGGTGGAAATAGTTAACAGGGGATCGGGGCATTAATTCTCAAAATGACTGGCCGGGTCGTTACAATTTGAAACTTGCAGAGACCTTTCATCCGCTACTTTATTTTTTGAAATATAAACACATACACATAGCCTACGTGGCGGAATATTAACAGGAACGTACCTTCATCCATTGCTGTTCAAGCGTTGTAGGGAATCGCCTTTGAAACTTTTAGCAGAAAACCTAGAGAGCCTTCTAGCATGTGCCTATCGCAGGATGCCAGACTAATGGAGTCACAGGCATATTTATAGGTAGGCTATGGACTCTTAGGTAAATATTTTAGCCCTAGGGACTTCTCCATAAATTACGGTTGCCCTAAGGACTCTTAATAAAAATTGTCTTTCCATCAAAGGAACTGCCATATATGCATAACCACAGAATATTATCTGATATATTATTTTCTTTGAGAGACAAGATAAATAATTTATTACCTTATATGTGGGCCATATTAGAAGTCTCTAGAAGAAACGGCAAATTTCTAACATTCTCCCACTTGGTCCACATATTAAAATCAGATAATCTTTTATGAGATATAAACATATAATATGGGCCATAGACTTTATCACTCAACTAAAAGTTATGCAACAATCACTTTAGCTAGAACATATCATCACATGAATCATGGCGGTCATGCTCTTAAACAAACAATTCCTTCCATGTATTACAACGTACAATATGTTCCAACAAGGTGTCAAACAACTTTATGAATGAACTTAATATAAGTCATTCAGAGTCCAACTTTATTGATCCAATGATCAAAAAATAATACACAAAAACCGAAGTGAGCACTGTCATGTATACCAAAATAAACATAATGTCTAGACAAACTGTTAGAAAATAAAGCAAGGCTAAATTGATCTACTAAGACCCATACGGGTTACATGATCCTTGAAAATATTAGCTGGCAGACCTTTAATCATAGGATCAGCAATCATCAAAGTAGTACTAACATGCTCAAAACTCACATCTTGCGTTTTCACATAGTCTCTAACCATCAAATAAATTATGTCGATGTGCTTGATTGGGCTGCCACTTTTATTATTCTTAGAAAAGAACACTGCAGCTGAATTGTCACATAAGATTCTCAATGGCCTTGAAATGGAATCGACTATCCTAAGGCCGGAAATAAAGTTTTTCAACCATAACGCTTGGGATGTAGCTTCATAGCATGCTATAAATTCAGCATCCATTGTGGATATTGCAACAGTGGTCTGCTTGACAGTTATCCAAGACACAGCACCTCCAGCAAGAAGGAAAAAGTATCCTAAAGTAGATCTATCAGTGTCTTTGCATCCACCCAGATAAGATTTTTAATATCCAATCACCTCCAATGAGTCAGAGTATTTGTATGTGAGCTTCAAATCCTTGGTTCCTTGCAAATATCTCAAAACCCTTTTAACAGCTTTTCAATGGTCAAGATCAGGGTTAGTTTGATATCTACCAAGCATTCCTACCGCAAAAGCAATATCAGGTCTAGTACAGACTTGTGCATACATAAGGCTTCCAACAAGCGAAGCATAGGGAATGTATATTATTTGCTCCTTTTCCAATGCATTTTATGGACATTGATTCAAAGAGAATTTTCCACCTTTAATTATGGGTGCTGCTATAGGTGAACAGCTTTTCATCCCGAATCTTTCCAGAATTCTTTCAATGTAGGCCTTTTGAGACAGTCCAAGTAATCTTTGGGATCTGTCTCTGTGAATCTCTATGCCAATGACATAAGAGGCTTCACCCATATCCTTCATCTCAAAATTCTGGATAAGGAACTATTAGTTTCATGCAACAATCCCAAATCACTACTTGCAAGCAAAATGTCATCCACATATAAGACTAGAAAAATATATTTTCTCCCACTTATCTTAAGGTATATACACTAATCATTAATGATCTCCGTAAATCCAAATGAAGAAATAACATTATGAAATTTAATATACCATTGGTGGGAAGCCTGCTTTAGCCCATAAATGGATTTATTCAACTTGCAAACAAGGTGACTTTTGTCCTTATCACAAAATCCTTTAGGCTGATGCATGTATACCTCCTCTTCAAGATCTCCATTCAGGAATGTTGTTTTCACATCCATTTGATGTAACTTTAAATCAAAATGAGCTACTAATGCCATGATTATTTTCAATGAATCCTTCTTTGATACTGGAGAGAATGTTTCAAGATAATCAATCCCCTCCCTTTGAGTAAAACCTTCGGCTACAAGTCTGGCTTTATATTGTTTGATATTACCAGATGAGTCTCATTTAGTTTTAAAGACCCACTTGGAACCTATGGTAGAGGATCCCTTTGGTAATTCAACGAGATCCCAGACTTTGTTTTTATCCATAGATTATAACTCTTCTTTCATGGCATCATACCTAACTATGGAGTTTTCTCCACTCATGGCTTGTGAAAAAGAGCATGGATCATCTTTTAGTCCAATATCATAATCAGACACTTGGAGATATACAACATATTCACTAGAAATTGCTGGTTGTCGAACTCGTGAGGATTTTTTCACTCCCACTGCTTCAGGCACTTCTTCAGCGGGTTCAGGTAAAGCGGGTTAATCTTTATGTGGCTCCTCAAGTGCTGGTGGCTCTTGAACTTGTTGTTGTTCAGATAATTCATGAGAATTTTTCTGAGCAATATTCAAGTTCCTAATAAATAAAGGTACCACAAGTGGTTCCCGTATTTCTTCCAATTCTACCCTTTATGTCAAACCACTCCCACTCTCTTCATTTTCTTCAAGAAATTTAGTGCTTCTTGCCTCAACAATTTTAGGAGAATAAGAAGGACAATAAAACCTAAATCCCCTAGAGCTAATTTCATAGCATATAAAATAATCGCTAATTGTTCTTTCATCCAACTTCTTTCGTTGTGGGTTATAAACCCTCACTTCAGTTGGACATCCCCAAACATGTAAATGATTTAAACTAGGTTTTCATCCTTTCCATAACTCAAAAGGTGTCTTGGGGACAGCCTTGGATGAAACCCTATTTAAAATATACACAGCAGTTTTAAGGCTTCACTTCATAAGGATAAAGGTAAACTTGATCTGCTAATCATGCTTCTTACCATGTTCCGGTTCCTTCTTTCTGCCACACCATTTTGTTGTGGTGTTCCTGGCATGGTATATTGGGCAAATATACCTTCACTTTCAAGGAACTCAGCAAACAGACTATCACGGCCCAATTTTATTATAGGTCGTGATGGTGCCCAACACCATTGCTAGGCAAGCCAATACCGAACAATCTAGTGATTTCCCGTTTAGTAAGTTTGAAAAGTAAATAAATTTCCTCATTTTAAAAGATTTATGAAATAACAGTTGTAAAATACGTAAACGGAAGCAACTGAGTACAAATCAAAATCATACAATGAATCCAAAAACTCATGAGTCTACTAGTGTGTGTGCCAAGACCTGGTGTCACAAGTATATGGACTGCTAGTAGGATATACAAAAGAATTCTACTCTACTATATGAAATAGAATAGACAGGAAATAAATCAAAAGAAGACTCCGGCAGCTGCTGAACGGCTCGGAAAGGCAGCTCACCGTGTATATTATATCCCGCATTTTGTATGTAAAAGTTTCATAGTAAGTTAATCAATGTAGACTCGTGGATGAGATTATCTTGAGGTTATAAGCATTTATGCTATATATAACAAGAGATAAGTAAAGTTCCATAAAGGTTAAAGGAAAAACGAATCAAAGGAAATGAGTTTCATGGAAGATTGTCGGTTTGGGATAAAGTACGGTCCGAGCTATAATATCTGGTATTTATGGACTAGTGTCATACAAGGTACTACATGACCATGATAGTAAGGTGTATAAGGTATGTTAAAAGTGAGTAGTATTTTAAGTAAGTTGAGATAATTCTTAATTATGTGGATAATTAAATAATTAATGATTTTTAGTGGGAAATTAATTAAAATCTTGGATAAATTAAAGAATTGGGATAAGACTAAAACCCCTCCCACGTGGAAGCAAGCCACCCCAATATTTATAACTCTTAAGTCTTATGGATTATGTGGCAAGATTAAGGATTAAAGGGTTATGTGGTTAAGCCACCACATAAAGTGGGGCCCACACCCATTCAACTTACTTACAAGACCTCTTTAACTTAATAACGTGAGATATTCAAATTCAACTTACTTATTATAAGACCTCTAAAACTTAGTAACGTGAGATCCTAAACAAAACAACAAGATTTTATAGCATCTTAAGCAATGTGAGATTTTGCAATTATATAGAAGTACGGTGCAATTTTTCTCAAGAATATCATGCAGATTTTTCCCTACTCCGATCTTGCTGTCACTTGTTTTGTCAAAATTAATGTGTGTTAGAGGGATTGTCAAGAGAATCGACTCAGGTATGTTAAGGCTATCCCTTCTTTCCTTTTGGCATGATCCATACAATACAAACGAAATGAGCAAATGCGGAACTTCCATAAATGACTCTATTCATAGAAATGCTAGAGATGCTTACGTTCTTGATTCCCCATGTGTCCTATAATGGCTCTACAAGAAAGCCAGTTAGAAGAGTACCAGCCTCATCAAAAGTCAGTATGGAGCTACCACCAGATCGTGTACGCACCAGAGGTGTAAGTATTATAATAAAGCTTCAAGTTGTGGATGTAAATTATACCTATGTGGAAGGGAGGTCATGAGAGAGATAGAAGACGTAATGCAAGATTATAAGATTAGTAGATTAAAGGTGAACACCATACGAGTTACTCAAATGCAGAAGGTTGTGAATAGTCCATAATACGGATAAAAGGCTAGAAGCGCGGGGATTCAGTATCCAGGAATGATAGCAGCGTCATCAGTGGCATACCTTTCGGCCTATGGTTTCTAAGTACCGAAAGGTCTAATTAGAGAGTAAAAGAAGAGTTAGAGACGATGTGATGTCTCGCTTGATGTTCCAGAAAAGCATAAGGAAATCGGTCGCAAGCTAAAGTATGATATAACGACAAGGTTTTAGAAAGACAGGAGTTAGGACAAGAAAATGGCAAGTGAGAAAGTGACGAAAATGGATAAGTTCTTGAGATTAAGCCTGTGAAAACAAAGGAGCTGGTGGTTCCTCTAAGTTATAGAAAGCTCAATATAGCCTGAATGAACTCAAAAGAGTCTAATACTAATAGCATTTAGAAGAGATGGAATGCTGCCCTGGTAGTAGAATGATAGTGTGATTGTGATAGATAAAGGATGACGTTTGGGCCTTCGAGTGAGTAATGACTTGAAGAGGATTTCATGAATTGTAAGGGACTAAAACACCTATATAAGGTGAGTCACATTGGGATGTTATAAAGTACGGTTATGGAAGTATTGTATCACCCAGGTGGATCAGAAAAATCACTTCAAATATTCCATGACGCAACGTAAGCCCTAGTGGCAATATAGTATGTAAGAAAATTCAAGTTATCAAGGGATGATTGTAAGTCAACATTGAGGTGAATCAACAATGGATGGGTAAAAGTTGCA
This sequence comes from Nicotiana attenuata, assembly GCF_001879085.1. Lineage (NCBI taxonomy): Eukaryota > Viridiplantae > Streptophyta > Magnoliopsida > Solanales > Solanaceae > Nicotiana > Nicotiana attenuata. Next base: position 141,280 of record NW_017670516.1, read on the forward strand.
AAGTACGAGATGAGATTGGGCCATCAGTCTTAAGATGAACAGTAATGAAAAAGTGTTAAAGGATTTAGCTTTATGCATATAGGATAAACAACGAGAGTAACCTGAAGTTCGGTAGCAGACCTCAGTAATGATAAATCGAAGTAAGAATTTTTGTATAGTATGGCCTAGATATAGTAAAGCTAATGACGCTAGAGGGACAACTTGACATCATTTTGTATATGTTCACAAAGTGAAGCCAAGAGATTGGCTAAAAGCTGGAAGAGAAGAGAAGAGTCAGGCGCAGATACAAAGTTAGAGTCGTAAAGGCTACATGATAGAAGGTAGCAACAGTTACAAGATTAGAAGGATTCCAACTACAAGTCGTGGTGTGAGAAAGAGGCTTAAAGGGGGGAATACACTAGCCTTTGGGATTCATTCACAAAACAGTTGCCTAGATGGCAAGACGAGTACTAAAGTATTCGCAAGACCTATGGGCTATGAGAATGATAAGAGCATCAGTCATCATTCGAGGACGAATGTTCCAAAGGGGGAAAATGATGTTACGCCCTGCAATATTACATCTATATTACGTCCCGCAATATTAAATTACGACGATGTTGCACCCTGTAGTATTGTACGTTGAATTAGTCGTAAGGTAATTGACATAAGTCCAAGGGAAGAGATTATTTGGAGATTATAAGGATTATGCTATTTTAAACAAATGATGAGTAAATTCATGAAGGTGAGAGGGGAAGCAAGTCAAAGAAAATGAATTTTTCGTCCAAGTGTGGCATATTAGGGGGAAATACGGACCAATCGTTAATACTCGATATTAATGGACTAGTGTCATACAAGGTACTACATGACTATGCTAGTGTACAAGGTATGTTAAAAGAGAGTAGTATTTCAAGTAAATTGAGGTAATTCTTAATTATACGGGTAATTGGTTAATTAGCGGGTAACGGGACATTACCTAATTAATTGGGGATATATTAGATAAGTATTAAAAACATGAGGTGGCAGCCCCCCATGCAATTGGAATGACTCATACCACAAATTAAAAGGTGGCATCTAAGTGTCATGCAAATGACACTTACGTAGAAAACTACAAAGACTTTAAAGGGTGTATTGTAGTCTTAATTGGTTATAAGACTAATTCATAGAGAGATGGATTCTCTTAATGAATCCAAGGTGTATAAATTTCGGCAAGGTAACGCTTATGTACAAAAATTTCATTCAAAATTATACAATGTAATAGCGACGAGATTTTGCGATTCTGAGAAAGTACGGTGCAATCTTTCCCAAGAATAACATACGGATTTTCCCCTACACCGATCCGTCGTTACGTGTGTCACAAAGACGTCGGTTAGAGGGATTGTTAAGAGAATTGGCTCAGGTCTCGATAGACAGGTGGAGAATCCTCTAAGTAGGCGATCAGCTCATCGAAAGGTGTTGGTGCACTCCATTTGCTCCGGAGTTGCTTGTTTGGTCAGTATGATTTCGATGTGTATTATTTGGTATGGCGGGGCTCTGTCCCGACCTTTATGATAATTATGTATCCTTAGAGGCTTGTAGACAGGTGTCATATACGTAAAAGATTGAATGGCCTTGTCGGCCTATGTTTAGTGTACGAGTGGTTATTTTGGCCTTATAGGCTCGTAAGTCATATGTATAAGTTTGGATTACATGTCGGATCATCCAATGTTGAGTATTTCTCCATGTTTTATTATACTTATCTCATGACAGCCTCTCTGGCTCATTTACCTATGATAGTATGATACGAAAGATAGGTTACGTAGATACTCGGTTGAGTAAGGTACCGGGTGCCCGTTGCAGCTCATCGGTTTGGGTCGTGACAAAAGTGGTATCAGAGCTGTTCTTTCATAAGGAGTCTACAAGCCATGTCTAGTAGAGTCTTATTTATGGGTGTGTCGTGCACCACACTTATAAGCAGGAGGCTACAGAGCATTTAGGACTGTCGCTCTTTCTTCTTACTCTAGGTCATGTGGTAGAGCTCAGTTGTTAGAATTCAAATTTCTAACTTCTATTTTATTCGCAATAAAACGATACCTACATCCACAAAGACGGTTGGTTAAAGAGATGGATATGGAAGATTTGAGTCAGAGGAACTCGACTTTGCATCATGGTTATGATAAGTAAATGTGAGGTCTTCAGCAGATCATGTGCGTACTGAAAGGTGTAAGCCTCTTGATGTGGAATCTTGGGGCAAGAATACCTATCCACCTTAATGATGAAAAACAATGAGAGATTCAAAAGATAAATACAAGTTCAACAAGAAAAAGAAGCAAGATGAAGAAGAGTATGAGGCGCCCAGTTAATAAAGATTATCCTTATTTACCATTCAGGAAGAGAGAAGATATAAGCATTTTGAGTTACCTTCAACAGTAACAGAGGTATGTATAATTGGCCACCCCGATCTGAGTTATGCTCTATGGAAGGTAACAAATATGGTTTAAGAGAAGGACATAATATCAGGATCCGGTTGGGGTTAGAGTAACCCAAAATGGTGAATGGAGTATTTGTGTTAGTTGACATTTTAGAAGGATATTACAAAGGTGCTAATAGACCTCCTTGTGAGACACCTAGATGGTGCACTCTAAAATAGTACAACTAGATATGTGTGCTACAAAGATATGCACTGGAAGCCTGGAAAGGATAAATATTATCTTAGTATGGCTCCTGTCCCTAGTAGAGAGATAATGCTAGGCAACCCGAAGAGCCAGTAGATGGAGCAAAAGCAAAAGAATACCTTGTTGAAGTTTTCAAAATAAAGTGATAGATAGAAATATTAGCAGGAAATAAGAAGAGAGCTAATGAAGCATTAAGAGTAAGATGGAATACATGGATGACAACGATATGTCAAAAAGATGATAGTATTACAGAGTCTATAGTCAAGTGAAGGAAAAGACGAGAGGTGACTGGCCTTGAGACAACAAAAGAGAATAGGCCATAAAGTCATATCCTCACTTCAATAAATAAGTTCGTGACTCCAACGCAATTACCGGAAGGAAAAGTTAGACCCCAGAATAATAGAAGTCAGTATGGGCTGGTGAACAAGATAAACTAAACGTGAATTAGGGACTGAGTGATTGGATAATAGCGGTATCATGAGAGTTTTAGATTTTATTCCGCCAATAATAGAATGGATAACAAAAGTAGATTCATAAGAAATTCATAGAATGGTCATTTAGGAAGAAGCTTCCCTAAAGCAAGCAATGTGAGCAAAGTTAAGCTTACGAGACTGTATGTGCCAGTTATAGTAATTGTCACCCTCGCAAGTAAGGAATTTCGTTATCCTTAGTACATAAGGATTACCGCAAGGCGAATAAGGGTCATCGATGATGTGAAAAGACGCCAAAAATGAATAGGTAAAACACCTATAGGTAGATTGTCGTAGCTTTAACTCTTAGTACTCCCCTAAAGGGGGGAATATGGAGTAACGTGATATTAAGTCGCAACTAAGTGGTTCTAGTAACTATGGAGTGGTAAATAAGGAATGCGAAAAAAATGAGAAAAGGATGAAATTACACCTATTCAAAGCCTACAGATATGCTACGATTTCAGAACATATGCAAATACAACGTAAAGGAAAGAAAGTAAGGGTCCTTGCCCCAGATGTTATTGATAAATAAGAAGCCAGTGCGAGACGTAAGATAAGACAAAGGAAATAACCCAAGAAAGATTACGCGAAATATTGATATGAGAATGGGTCAACGAGTAGTTAGTAATTGATTCAAGAAGAGCCTAGTTATGGCTAAACAGGAGGTTACAGACGAGTCAGCAGATCATGCAAGATAAACATAGTAAAACCCAATATAGTGAATTTAGCCTCGCAGTAATGTCATTGTAATACTTGAGAAATATTAAGATAGGAGTTGGGGTAGTTAAAGGTATTGTATGAGTATTACGGGAATAAAAGAGAGTACCACTGGGAAGACAATCAAAATATCAGTTCAGAAGCAACCCTACAATTACAGGGGAGTGGAAGTAAGTATCTGCGGATAATTATAGGCAATGAAGGACATCAAAAGGTTCGTCGAATATACAATGTAATAAGCTCACAACTTTATAAGAGTTTGAAGATCCTCCCTAAATACAACAATAAAAAAACTAGTTGAGGAAGTAAGGAAGAAAGCCTCAACCTAAGCTCAGTAACCTAAGGAGGAAATGGTCTTATAACAGCAGTCTCACAACAACATTGTATGCACTCCATAAGAAAATGGCACCTATCGTGGCTAATGAACGGGAAGTAAAATCTAAAGTGATATTCAAGATCATATGAGTTGTATGGAATTCCAATGTGTGTGGGAACTGAGATAAGCTAAGTATGCACACAATAAGGGGGCAGAAAGACCAGGAAAAGTAATTTCTTACATTAAAACAAAACTGAAAAGGAACCAAAAAAAATTATCCGATTAATGATCCAGAGTTGGTTACGATATGAACACACTTAAGAGTTCGGAGTATTATCCATGCAGCATATATGTTGACAATCATACAGCCGTAGAAGATTCCGGTATAAGTTAAAAGAAAGAATTGAGCCCAAGTCATAGACAAAAGAATGAATTGTTAAAAGATTGTATCATGGATATTCCATAGCGTCCATGAAGGGCTAAAGTAATAACTAATACCAGGAGCTGCAGATAAGAAGATAACTTAAGCCGACATAAAGGCCGATCAGAAGAAGGAGGAAACTAAAGAGTTACATCAACGAAGTAGATTATTGGACCCAGAAGTTATAGGATTCATGATTGAGAACATAGCAGAATCACTCTTAATATTAGAGGTGAAAGAGAGATAGCACAACAACTATACTATATAATGGCTCTACGACAAAGCCAGTTAGAAGAGTACCAGCCTCATAATAAGTCAGTAGGGAGCTACCACCAGATCGTGTATGCACCAGAGATGTAAGTATTATAATAAAGCTTCAAGTTGTGGATGTAAATTATACCTATGTGGAAGGGAGGTCATGAGAGAGATAGACGGCATGATGCAAGAATATAAGATAAGCAAAGTAAAGGTGAACACCGTACGAGATACTCAAATGCAGAAGGTTGTGAATAGTCCATACTGCAGATAAAAGGCTAGAAGCGCGGGGATTCAGTATCCAGGAATAATAGCAGCGTCGTCAGTGGCATAACTTTCGGCCTATGGTTTCTAAGTACCGAAAGGACTAATTAGAGAGTAAAAGAAGAGTTAGAGACGATGTGATGTCTCGCTTGATGTTCCAGAAAAGCATAAGGAAATCGGTCGCAAGCTAAAGTATGATAGAACGACTAGGTTTTAGAAAGACAGGAGTAAGGACAAGAAAAGGGCAAGTGAGAAGGTGACGAAAATGGATAAGTTCTTAAGATTACGCCCGTGAAAACAAAGGAGTTGATGGTTCCTCTAAGTTATAGATAGCTCAATATAGCCTGAATGAACTCAAAGGAGTCTAAGATTAGTAGCATTTAGAAGAGATGGAATGCTGCCCTGATAGTAGAATGACAGTGTGATTGTGATAGATAAAGGATGATGTTTGGGCCTTCGAGTGAATAATGACTTCAAGAGAAATTCATGAATTGTAAGGGACTAAAATACCTATATATGGTAAGTCACATTGGGATGCAATAAAGTACATTTAAGGAAGTATTGTATCACCACGTGGATCAGAAAAATCACTTCAAATATTCCATGATGTAACGTAAGCCCTAGTGGAAATATTGTACGTAAAAAATTTCAAGTTATCAAGGGATGATTGTAAATCAACATTGAGGTTAATCAACCATGGACGGGTAAAAGTTGCAAAGTACGAGATGAGATTGGGCCATCAGTCTTAAGATGAACAGTAATGAAGAAGCGTTAAAGAATTTAGCTTTATGCATATAGGATAAGCAACGAGAATAACCTGAAGTTCGGTAGCAGACCTCAGTAACGACAAATCGAAGTAAGAATTTTGGTATAGTATGAAATACTTAGATATAGTAAAGCTAATGACGCTAGAGGGACAGCTTGACATAAATTTGTATATGTTTACAAAGTGAAGGCTAGAGATTGGCTAAAAGCTGGAAGAAAGAGTCAGGCGCACATACAAAGTGAGAGTCGTAAAGGCTGCATGATAGAAGGTAGCAACATTTACAAGATTAGAAGGATTCCGAGTACAAGTCGTGGTGTGAGAAAGAGGCTTAAAGGGGGGAATACACTAGCCTTTGGGATTCATTCACAAAACAGTTGCCTAGATGGCAAGACGAGTACTAAAGTATTCGCAAGACCTATGGGCTATGAGAATGATAAGAGCATCAGTCAGCATTCGAGGACGAATGTTCCAAAGGGGGGAAATGATGTTACGCCCTGCAATATTACATCTATATTACGTCCCGCAATATTAAATTACGACGATGTTGCACCCTGTAGTATTGTACGTTGAATTAGTTGTAAGGTAATTGACATAAGTCCAAGGAAAGAGATTATTTGGAGATTATAAGGATTATGCTATTTTAAACAAATGATGAGTAAATTCATGAAGGTGAGAGGGGAAGCAAATCAAAGAAAATAAATTTTTCGTCCAAGTTTGGCATATTGGAAAAAAATACGGGCCGATCGTTAATACTCGATATTTATGGACTAGTGCTATACAAGGTACTACATGACCATGCTAGTAAGGTGTACAAGGTATGTTAAAAGAGAGTAGTATTTTAAGTAAATTGAGGTAATTCTTAATTATGCGGGTAATTTGTTAATTACCGGGTAACGGGACATTACCTAATTAATTGGGAATATATTGGATAAGTATTAAAAAAGCATGAGGTGGCAGCCCCCCCCCCCAATGCAATTGGAATGACTCATACCACAAATTAAAAGGTCACATCTAAGTGTCATGCAAATGATACTTACGTACAAAACTACAAAGACTTTAAAGGGTGGATTGTAGTCTTCATTGGTTATAAGACTAATTCATAGAGAGATGGATTCTCTTATTGAATCCAAGATGTATAAATTCAGCAAGGTAACGCTTATGTACAGAAAATTTCTTACAACATTATACTACGTAATAGCGACGAGATTTTACGATTTTGAGGAAGTACGGTGCAATCTTTCCCAAGAATAACATACGGATTTTCCCCTACTCTGATCCGTCATTACGTGTTGTCATAAAGACGTGGGTTAGAGGGATTGTTAAGAGAATCGGCTCAGGTCTCGATAGACAGGTCGAGAATCCTCCAAGTAGGCGATCAGCTCAGCGGAAGATGTTGGTGCACTCTATTTTCTTCGGAGTTGCTTGTTTGGTCAGTATGATTTAGATGTGTATTATTTTGTATGGAGGGGCTCTGTCCCAACCTTTATGACAATTATGTATCCTTAGAGCCTTGTAGACAGGTGTCATGTACGTAAAAGATTGTATGGCCTTGTCGGCCTATGTTCAGTATACGAGTGGTTATTTTGGCCTTATAGGCCCGTACGTCATATGTATAAGTTTGGATTACATGTTGGATCATCCAATGTCGAGTATTTCTCCATGTTTTATTGTACTTATCTCATGACAACCTTTCTGGCTCATTTACCTATGATAGTATGATACGAAAGATACGTTACGTAGGTACTCGGTTAAGTAAGGTACCGGGTGCCCGTTGCGGTCCATCGGTTTGGGTCGTGATAGTTGTCTACAGACCGTGTCTAGTATAGTCTTATTTTTGGCTGTGTTGTGCACCACACTTATAGACAGGAGGCTACAGGACATATAGGATGTTATCCTCTCTTCTTATCTTAGATCGTGCGATATAAGAATTCATGTTCCTTACGATATGTTATATTTTCAGCGATGCCTCAGAAAACTACAGTCGCCGAGAAGGGCAAGTTCGTGGCTGGTAAGACTACTAGTCGAGCGCCACGGGTTACCAGGGCTCGGGTAAAGTCTCATTGTGAGATTCCACCTCAGACTTCAGATACCTCGCCCTCTCTAGAAGAGCTCCAAAAGGCACTACCTCTAGCGCCCGCCCTTGTATGTCCAGCTCCTCAGCTAGATGTACTGGGTCAAGATATGAGAGATGTTATTCAGCTGTTAACTCGATTAGTAACCGCACGGGCTCAACGTTAGGAGGTAGGTATTGGTCATGCAGATAGGTCCGTCAGTGCGAGGGTTCGTGATTACATTAATTTTGACCCTCCGGTATTCATTGGGGCAGATCCAAATAAGGACCCTTAGGTATTTATTGATTAAATGCATCAGACGTTAAGGGTAATGAAGGCCACTGCGACTGAGTCAGTTGAGCTAGCCTCCAATTGATTTCAAGAGGTTGCAGTTAATTAGTACGAGCCATGGGAGTTGTCCAGAGGTGAGGATGCCCCTGCAGCAGTATGGCAGGAGTTTACAGAAGCTTTTCTTCGTTATTATCTGCCACCAAAGCTTAGACGGACCAAAGTTGATAGGTTCTTGACCCTTTGGAAGGGTAACATGAGTGTTCGGGAGTACAGTCTTTAGTTTGATTCGTTGGCTAGGTATGCTCCCACTATTGTATCTAAGATGGAGGATCGGGTTCACCGGTTCGTGATGGGGTTAGAGCCGCACTTGCTTAACGATTGTATGTCGATCTCACTTCAGACAGACATGGATATTTCTGGCATTCAGGCATACACTCAGGGTGTATAGGAGCGTAAGCAGAAGCAGAGGGTCGATCGTGAACATGATAGGGCCCAGAATAAGAGAGCGAGGTCTTCGGATCCTTCTGGTGAGTTTTGAGGTGGTTAGAGACAACAATACCCGAGGTATCCAGCCTAGCCATCGGCTAGCGCAACCCCTCAATTTGGCGGTAAGAGATTTGATTGTTCCATGTATTCAGGGCCTGGTCAGAATTCTACGGCCTCAAGTTCTCAGTATAGGGGTGAGTCAAGTTAGATGAGGTCGCCCTTGCCGCGATGTGCTCAGTATGGTAAGCAGCATGCCGGGCAATGCCGTATGGGGTTGGGTGTTTGTTATACTTGTGGTTATCCGGGCCACGTTATGAGGGATTGTCCGACGAGAGGTGATTCAAGCATAGCTCGGCCAACGGGATCTGTAGCTGGTTCGTCATCATCAGTACGCCCCCTGGGCAAGGTTCATAAGCACCAATGGGTCGTGGTAGAGTCAGAGGCGGAGCATCTAGCTCGAGCGGTCCTCAGAACCGCATTTATGCATTAGCAGGATGACACAATCAAGAATCATCACCCGATGTTGTTACAGCTATATTATCAGTTTTCCCATATGATGTATATGCACTAGTTGACCCAGGTTCCACCTTATCATATGTTACTCCTTTGGTTGCTAGTAAGTTTGGAATAAAACCTAAATTGGTTAAACCTTTTGAGGTATCCACACCTGTTGGGGACCCAGTGATAGCTATGTGAGTATGTAGAGATTGTATTATAGTAGTTCATAGTCGATCTACAGTAGCGGACCTAATCGAGTAGATATGGTAGAATTTGATGTTATAATGGGTATGGATTGGTTGGCTTCTTGTCATGCCAACGTTGATTGTAGATCGAAGATGGTCTGATTCCAATTTCCAAGTGAGCCTATTTTGGAATGGAAAGGTAATACGGCATCACCGAGAGGTAAATTTATTTCCTATCTCAAGGCAAGGAAGATGATTAGAAAAAGGGATATATTTATCACTTAGTTCGGGTTCAGGATGTGAAAGTAGAGTCACCAACCATTCAGTCCATCCCTGTGGTTAATGAGTTTCTCGATGTTTTTCCCGATGAGCTTCCGGGTCTTCCGCTAGAGCAAGAAATTGAATTTTGCTATTGACCTACTACCAGATACTCAACCAATATCTATTCCGGCCTATAGAATGGCGCTCGCAGAGCTGAAAGAGTTGAAGGAACAACTAAAAGACTTGCTTGAAAAAGGCTTTATTAGACTTAGTACATCACCGTGGGGAGCACCTGTGTTATTTGTAAGGAACAAAGATGGTTCCTTGCGGATGTGTATTGATTATAGACACTTGAATAAGGTGATGATCCAGAATAAGTACCCGCTTCCGAGGATTGATGACTTATTTGATCAGTTGCAAGGTGCCAAGTGTCTCTCAAAAATAGACTTGAGGTCCGGGTACCATCAGGTAAGGGTTAAGGAGAAGGATATTCCAAAAACAGCATTCAGGACCAGATACGGGCACTTTGAGTTTCGTGTTATGTCATTCGGTTTGACTAATTCCCTAGCAGTATTCTTGGATTTGATGAACCGTGTGTTCAAACCCTTTCTAGATCTGTTCGTAAATGTATTTATTGATGATATATTGGTGTATTCTCATTCAGAGACTGAGCATGCAGATCATTTGTGTACTGTGCTCAGAGTTCTACAAAAAGGAAATTGTATGCAAAATTCTCTAAGTGTGAATTCTGGTTGAGTTCTGTAGCTTTCCTTGGGCATGTCATTTCAAGTGAAGGTATCCGGGTTGATACACAAAAGATTGAGCCAGTAAAGACTTGGCCTAGACCCATGACACCCGATGTCGCATTTGCGACACCAGGTTCGCAAATGCGAAGGTTGTAAATGCGACAAATACCTCACAAATGTGGACCCTGGGCTTTAGCTGCTGAGGTCACAAATGCGAGAGGGGTCGTAAATGCAAACAGTGCTGAGGTCGAAAATGTGGATCAGGTGTCACAAATGTGAACACTGCCCCAAGTCGAGCTTCTTCGCAATTGTGAAGCTCTTCTCGCAAATGCGAGGTTCGCATTTGCGAACAATTTCTCGCATTTGCGAGACCTGCAAGTGCTGCCAAGAAACACCAGAAAACTGATGTGTTTTTTATCCCTCCGAATGTCCGAAACTTACCCGAGCCCTCGAGGCTCCACACGAAACATCCACAAAAGTATAACAACATCATACAAACTTGCTCGCGCGATCGAAACTCTGAAATAACATCAAAAACCACGAATCGGATGCCAAAACGCATGGATCAACTCATGAACTTAAAACTTCTAAAAACACTTCCGCGCGACCGATTCCTATCAAATCAACTTGGAATGATGCCAAATTTTGCATGCAAGTCTTAAATGACATTACAGACCTATTCCAACTTCTGGAACTGGAATCCGAACCCGATATTAAAAGTTCCATCCTCGGTCAAACTTTCCAAAAACTTCAAATTTCTAACTTTCGCCAATTGAGCCCGAAACGACCTACGGACCTCCGAATCTACTTCCGGACGTGCTCCCAAGTCCAGAATCACCATACGGAGCTATTTCCAGGCTTGGAATCCCAAATGGACGTCCAGAATATAAAAATCTAATTCAACGCAAACTTATGAAATTCACTCAAATGCCAACTTTCGCTATTAGGCGCCGAAAAGCTCCCTGATCGTCCAAAACCCGATCCGAACATACGCCCAAGTACGAAATCATCATACGAACCAATTGTAACCGTCAAATCCTGATTTCGAGGTTGTTTACTCAAAATTTTGACCGAAGTCAAACCTACCCCTTTCAAGCTAGCCTTAAGGAACCAAGTGTTCCGATTTCAACCCGAACCCTTCCAAAACCCGAACTAACCATCCCCGCAAGTCATAAAATAGTAAAAACACATACGAAAAGTGTTATTTAAGGGAACGGGGTTCTAGACAGCAAAATGTCAGGTCATTACATTTTCCACCTCTTAAGCAAACGTTCGTCCTTGAACGGGTTCAGAATCATACCTAGAGTGCTAAATAAGTGTGGATATCTGCTCCGTATGTCCTCATCAGACTCCCAGGTCGCCTCCTCGACTAGTTGGCCCCTCCATGCACCCTTACCGGGGAAATCCTCTTGGATCTCAACTAGCAATCCTGTCTAGCAACAATGGCAACTGGCTCCTCCTCATAACACAGGCTCTCATCTAACTGAACCGTGCTAAAGTCCAACACATGTGACAAGTCGGCGTGGTACCTCCGGAGCATAGACACGTGGAACACTGGATGAACTCCCAATTGGCTGGGAGGTAAATCAAGCTCATAAGCAACTTTCCAAACTAGTCTCAACACCTCAAATGGGCCTATAAACCTTGGGCTCAACTTGTCCTTCTTCTTGAATCTCATAATACCCTTCATCGACGTGACTTTCAAGAGAACCTTCTCACCTACCATAAATGATAAATCACGCGCCTTCTGATCCGCGTAACTCTTCTGTCTGGACTGTGATATGCAAAGCCACTCACTTTACCTTCTCCAAGGCATCCTTTACCAAATCAGTACCACATATCTTAGCCTCACCAGGCTCAAACCACACGATGGGAGAACAACATTGCCAACCTTATAAAGCCTCAAATGGAGCCATCTCGATGCTGGACTAATAACTATTGTTGTAAGCAAACTCGGCTACAGGTAAGAATCGATCCCACTGCCCTCCAAAGTCAATCACACATGGTCTGAGCATGCCTCCAAGATCTGAATTGTTCGCTCCGACTGCCCGTCGGTCTGTGGATGAAATGCGGTGCTGAGCTCTACACGGGTCCCCAACTCACTCTGTACTGCTCTCCAGAAGTGAACTGAGGGCCTCTATCTGATATGATGGAAATAGGCACACCATGCAAACAAGCTATCTCCTGAATATAAATCTGGGCCAACCTCTCTGAAGTATACGTAGTCACGACTGGAATGAAGTGTGCTGACTTGGTCAACCTGTCGACAATGACCCAAACTGCATCAAACTTCTGCAAAGGTCCACGGCAACCCAACTACGAAGTCCATAGTAATGCGCTCCCATTTCCTCTCCAGTATAGTCATCTGCTGGAGTAGGCCGCCTGGCCTCTGGTGCTCATACTTAACCTGCTGGCAATTTAGGCACCTAGATACATACTCAACTATGTCTTATTTCATCTGCCGACACCAATAATGCTGCCTCAGGTCACGGTTGTCGCGCCCATTTTTCTCGCGAAAGCGGGTTTCGACATGTGACAACTCTTTTGAATAGGAGGTAGAGTGCTAAAAGAAGAAGAGTCGCCACCTAACGAATTTTAAGGTGTGTTAGGGCACCTGTTATGCAGGTAACTCTGTTTGACTAGCCAACGCCACCAAAGATCGGATAAGGGCTCAAATTACCTCAAAGAGAAGGTGTTAGCCACTCTTCGAGGTCCACAACTATGGGTCCCGGCCGAACTTAAGACTATATGGATTATAATTAGGCAAGATGATCAAATAAACAAAGAGGATAAAAGGTTGGAGAGTTTTATCATAACACAACGAGAATTGGTACACATCTTGAAGACTACAAGGATCTAACTATGACGATCTATATTATGACTAAGTGTATAAATGCAAAAGGGGAGGGGTCCTAAGTTTATTAGCCTAAAGGATCACCCCGTGCAACATAAATAATACTTTGCAACTTCTTTTAGATAGGAGTTGCTCATATTATTCAGCGGGCACAGACTATCATCTCCTACTATCCAATTTCTATGTTAAATTTGTTTACCTAAAGGCGCTCTAATTCAGTTCTAAGTCGTACCCTATGCGTGCACTACTTGTCCCATACATATGGTCCAAGAGGCATTGGACCTCTATTTGGGTGGTTCTAGACTTTACTTAGGTTGCTCAAAATGATAAAACTAAGCGATATTCAAACAAGTAGGACTTCACGTAAAGGCAGTTAAAGGCTCAAGTTAGCCTCCACACGTAGGCAACAAATACACGCAAGCAGATTATATATTATGTATAGGCAGTTCAGATTCAAGGTGTCATTTTAAACCTATAGACATGGTTTCTAAATGACTGCACAGTTTAAGAATACCTAATACTGTTATTCTGATTATTGAGATTACAGATTATAAGTTATTAAGACCTATAGACATGATCTCTAAGTGATTTGCGCAATGGGGGTAGTGAAAACCATTAGAAATACTCAGAATTACTCGTGTTCGATCCTATTGGCATGCTTTCTAAACGAGTAGCAGTATTTGATAGCTAAGTACCAATAGTTGGCAGAATTATCACTTTATAACTATAGGCATGCTATCTAAGTGAGCGACGTGATGAAAATAGCAACAACAATAGCTAATTAGTCAATTAAGGTCTTATAGACATGATATCTGGATGAATATTAATGTGATCTTGTAGTCATGGTATCTAGCGAACATGCTGCAATTGGACAAATTTAACAAACAATTATGGGCACTGATTCCCTATAGGCATGCTGTCTAATAATGTATAGCAGTAGGTATAGTTAACGAGTTGAGTGAGTGTGTGTGATTCCCTATAGGCATAGCTTCTACTAGTGTACATGAAAACTAAATAGCATAGATGGCAGGTTGGATAAAATAACAAGTAAGTCACATGAATCCTATAGGCATGTTTTCTACCATTTTATGCAAATATTAGAATATACCCACTTCCCCAATTTCACTAGCACCCTGAATTGTTTGTTATTACAAGTTATTACAGGCCCAAAGAATATAAATATAAATGTTACACGTGAATAAAACTACAGGCCTAGGAACAAGGCCTTAAAATGAAGATAACTCAGCGTTGCCTGGCCTTCAACAAGCTCTACTTCCACAACTAGCATGCCCAGGTCCAAACATCTCTCAAATAGGAGACTATGCCCATCAGCACAGCCCAAAGTCACAAAGGAACTCATGTCAGGCCAAACAGTTATACATGACCCCAAACAAATTATAGAATCACAAAAACCACTTAAGCAGGCAGATTCAACAGATAGAATGAGAAAGAAACTAAGTATCAGAGATAGCTTAAGTCCTAATAGCAAAGAGAGTGACTAAAAGACCCCAAATCCTAGTTCATACGAGTCTCAAATGGACCCCAAGCAATGCTCACACTAGGGAGGTCAATAGAGAGAGCTTTGGTGGCTTTCAGCCGGCCAAGAGTGACAGATTCAGGATAGTGTAGATGACAAATGAGAGTGAGAGAATAGTGATTAATGGAAGTTTTTGAAGAGGTGCACTTGTATTTCAGGAGTAGACATAGCAGGGGTGATTAAACAAAGAACATACAAGCAAAGAGAATCAACAAGACTCAAAGGACATGTTGATATTACAAGTTCAAACACTTAGCATATTGGGCAGAAAACATTTTGAAAGAGGCAGGGGAATAAGGTTTTTCTAATATTATAGGTTCAACAAATAATAGTGCACGATACCATACAAATCCATAATAGAGCACCAACCTAAAGGATTTCAATTGTCAATCTAGTATAATAACAGTTCTAGCATGACAGTTCTAATAAAGTCCCAAATATCATATCAACATACCAATGGTACAGCTTGGCCAATATCATGAAAACTTAACATGATGGAGAATAGGTCGTAGTACAGAAACTTAGGACATGAAAAGGGGTATATTACTTACTCATTAACATACATAAGAGGGAAAATGGAATGTTTATCCTAAAATCCTAGGTGATGCTAAAGATCAAGATAGCAAGGAAACATGTTTAGAGTAAACTTTAAAGCAATGTTCCATACAGTTATGGCTAGTACACAAAGAATAGTCGATAAGACATAAGACTCAGCGCTAAATGATTCATTCAAAGTAGAGGGAGGTTTTCATAGATTTGTAGTAGTATCTAAAGCAAGGCATGAAGAAAATTCTATAACTAACAACATATAGTCACAATAGTCAAATTCATATCAAAATAGGTATGCATTAAAGCTCAAAACTAAAACGTGTTCATATGCTAGAGGTACAGAACTGATTCAAGAAGAAAACAAAGAAAATCATCATAGAAATGCAGACCATTGTGAAGAACACATACTAGCCTAACACAAACTAAGAACAAAGCAGGAAACTATCTCATGTAAAAATGCATTCAACTATCATAGAATGAAAAGGGAGTATTGAGCATTATCATAATAGTGCAATATCAGGGATTCACAACTAAATCATGCTCATAGAATTCAAAAACGTACAGGTATGCGGAAGGAAAGAAAAAAATTAACATTGCAAGGGTTAAAAGCACTAACTAGTAGCAAAATTATACGAGCAAAAGAATAGTAAAGAGATTAGAATAGTGGTAGCAAAAACCCCAGGTCTCTAATGCTTCAGAGTTCACAAGAGCCTCATAAGGGCCCCGAGCAGTGCTTGCACCGGAGAAGGTTGATAATATTATGGCCTTGGCTTTCAGCCGGCCAAAGAGCCAAGTATTTTAGAGAAGGTGAACAAGTGAGGAAAGTATAGAGCGTAATAGTAGTGGTAACATCTTCTTTTTTAGGGCAATTGGGAAGGGGTTTATATAGTAGCAGATTTAAACAAACAAACAAGGAAAATCATCAGTCAAACAAAAGAGAGGAAAGAATATTACAGGCAATCAAAATTCAGTAAGGAAAAGGGAAAATCTCCAACCCTAGTTGGGTCCAATGGCTTTGAATCGGACCAATAATGCAAGAATCATTCATTGTAGCATGTACAAAAGATCGTCAAGATCTTCATAGAATCAAGGTAAATCGGTCCTGCTCTTAAGAGAGTAGGTCTTGCCAAAAATAGGGCAAGAACTAAGTAACACCATAAACACGCGTATAATAGCAGAGTATCACAAAATAGGTAAGTAAATCATGGATTGATTCCATGTTTTGGTTGGAATCGGAGAAGGTTGGGTATGGCGAATAGGGTTTCTTTAGAGGAAAGGGGGAGAGTGTTTAGGGGCGGCTGGAGTGAGGAAAATGGGTTTAGGGTTAGGGTGAGGAGATATAAGGAAAGGGAGTGCGGTGTTGTGAGTCGTTGATCGCTTTTGATCAACGGCTGAGATTTAAAGGGAGCTGGGTCGGGTTTTGGAAACAGGTTGAGATTAAGGGGTCATTTGGATGAATAGAATACCAAGAACTGTGTGCCTCCTCTAGAATCCTCCATCTCAAGCCATCGACATTAGGAACACATAGACGACCCTGGAGTCGCAGAACACCATCCTCGCCAATAGAAACCTCCTTGGCACCACCCTGTAGTATCGTCTCTCTAAGAACCTCCAAGAGGGGATCATCAAATTGTCGAGCGTTGATCTGCTCCAATAGTGAAGACTGGGCAACGACGCATGCAAGAACTCAGCTAGGCTCTAACATATCCAACCTCACAAGTCTGTTAGCCAAGGGCTGAATGTCCAAAACTAATGGTCTCTCTCTGCTAAGATGAATAAGCTACCCATACTCTCTGTCTTCCTGCTCAAGGCATGCGAGACTACATTCGCCTTGCCTAGATGATAAAGAATGGTGTTGTCATAATCCTTCAGTAACTCAAGCCATCTACCGGCCTCAAATTGAGATCCCTTTGCTTGAACAGATGCTGCAAGATGCGATGATCAATATAAACCTCACAGGACACCCCATAAAGATAATGCCTCCAGATCTTAAGAGCATGAACAATCGCGGGTAACTCTAGATCGTGCACAGGGTAATTCTTCTCATGAATCTTCAACTGCGAAGCATATGCAATAACTCGCCCCTTCCTACATCAATACACAATCCAACCCAACGCGTGAAGCATCACAATACAGTGTATACATCCCCAAGACGGAAGGAAACACTAGAACCGGTGCCGTAGTCAAAGCTGTCTTGAGCTTCTGAAAGCTCCCTCACAATCATCGGACCAATGGAACGGAGCACCCTTCTGGGTCAATCTAGTCAAAGGTGTTGCAATGGATGAGAAGCCCGCCACAAATCGGCGATAATAGCCTGCTAATCCCAAGAAACTCCTGATCTCAGTCGCCAAAGTGGGACGAGGCCAACTCTGAACTGCCTCAATCTTCTTGGAATCGCCTGATACAACATGCCCCAAGAATGCCACAGAATCTAACCAAAATTCACACTTGAAGAACTTAGCATATAGCTTCTGTTCCCGCAAGGTTTGAAGCACCACTCTCAAATGCCACTCGTGATCCTCCATGCTATGTGAGTAGATCAAAATGTCATCAATGAAGACAATGACAAACGAATCAATATACAGCATGAACTCCATGTTCATCAAATCCATAAACGTCGTTGGGGCATTAGTCAAGCAGAAGGACATCACTAGAATCTCATAATGGTCATATCTAGTACGGAAAGCAGTCTTCGGAACATCCGAGTCCAGAATCTTCAACTGATGGTACCCTGGTCTCAAGTCAATCTTAGAGAACACCTTAGCACCCTGCAACTGGTTAAACAAATCATCAATACACGGCAACGGGTACTTATTCTAGATGGTGACCTTATTCAACTGGCGGTTGCACATCCGCATAGTCCCATCTTTCTTCTTCACGAATAACACTAGTGCTCCCCCAAGGGGACACACGTGGCCTGACGAACCCCTTTGCTAGCAACTCCTCAAGCTGCTCCTTCAACTCTTTCGGAGCCATACGGTACAGTGGGATAGACATAGGCTAGGTACTTGGAGCCAAGTCAATACATAAATCAATGTCACCATCTGGTGGCATGCCTGGGAGGTCAGAGGAAACACATCATCAAACTCCCGGATTACTGGCACTCAATCAATTGCCGGAGTCTCGGCAGTAGTATCCTAGACATAGGCTAGATAAGCCAAACAATCCTTCTCGACCATGTGTCGGCCTTCAGAAAAGAGATGACCCGACTAGATGTACCGACAGATGAACCCTTCCACTCCAATCTCGGCAACTTTGGCATCGCTAAAGTAACACTCTTGGCATGGCAATCAAGGATGGCATGATATGGGGATAGCCATTCCATGCCCAGGATGACCTCAAAGTCAGTCATATCAAGAAACAGAAGGTCCGCTCTAGTCTCGTAACCACAGAATGTAACCATACAAGACAGATAGATCCGATCCACAACGACAGAATCGCCCACAGGAGTGGACACATAAACAGGAGGGTCCAAGGACTCACGAGGAATATCCAAGAAATGAGCAAACAGAGATGACATATATGAGTAGGTAGACCCTAGATCAAATAGTACCGAAGCATCTCTACCGAAGACAGAAATAATACCTATGATCACTGCATCTGAGGCCATTGCATCTAGTCTGGCCAGAAAGGTATAGAACTTGGTTAGAGCACCGACTGGTTGGCCTCCGCCTAATTGAACGCTAGCTAGCTGACCTCCCCCTGCCTGGCCACCACCTTTAGGACGGCCCCTACCCGCCTGCCCCCCCTCCCCCCACCTCTAGGCGGCCGGACAGCTGGTGCTGGAACCATGGGCTGTTGGCCCTGCTGTACTGCCTTGCCACGAAGCCTGGGGCAGAATCTCCGCACATGACTGAGATCTCCGCACTCGAAACAACCTCTCGATGCGGTGATCTGCTACCCTAAAGTCTGACCCCGATGGCCTGAATACCCACTGGAAGAACCCTGAATAGCTGGTGGGCGGTATGAACTCTCTGGCATGGCGCTGAAGTAAGCACTGGAAGAACCCTGATGACCCCAGTACCCACTAGAAGAACTCTGAATAGATGGCGGGCAACAAGAACTCTCTGGCATAACACTGAAATATGGTCGCACTAGAACACCTCGAGGAGGTGGTGGTGTTGAATATGGGGGCCTGCTAGGCTGAGTCCTGCCAAAATGACCTCTGCCCCCAGCTGGGGCACCTCTGAACTCTATAGAAAAATGGGACCTCTTGTCCTGCTGCATCTGCTCTCTACCCTTCTAACGGTAGCCCTCAATCCTCCGAGCTATCTCCACTACTAGCGGTAAGAAGTACCCATATCAATCTCCAGGCCATAGTAGCCTGAATACCTAAGTGCAAGCCCGCAAAAAACCTCCGCACTCACTCCGTCTCAATAGGAAGTATCATAAGTGCATGGCGAGACAACTCAGAGAATATTGCCTCATAACCGGTCACAGACAGCTGACCCAGCTGGAGCTACTCAAACTGAAACCGCAACTCTTCCCTCTAAGAGGGTGGAATATACCTGTCTAAGAAAAGCTGTGTAAAATGGTCCCAAGTCATGGGAGGAGAACTTGCTGGTCAGCCCAGAAGATAAGACTGCCACCACCTACGGGCCCAGCCCTCCAGCTGGAAAGTAGTAAAATCCACTCCATGAGACTCCAATATCCTCATGTTGTGCAGTCTGTCCCTGCACTGATCAATGAAGTCCTGGGGATCCTCATGCCGCTCACCCCCGAAGACAGGAGGGTGTAGCCTAGTCCATCTGTCCAATAGGTTCTGCGCTCACCAGTCGCAGTTGGTCTAGGCTCAGGTGCAGCTGCTGCAACTAGCTGGGCTCCGCCCACGGGTAGTGCACCCCGGGTCTGATATACGACAGCTGCATACCCCGGAGCTTGGGCAGTAGGGGTCTGTGCTCCCCTTCCCGCCTGAGAAGTGGCTGGGTCCGTTGGAAATAAACCAACCTGAGTCATAGTGTCCATGAACCGCAGCATACGGCACATAACCTCCTGAAAGCCCAGTGCTGAGATGAAATCTACTGAGGTTAGCTCTACTGCGGGGACCTCGCCCTACTCCTCGATGATGCGATACTCCACTGGATCCATTAGTGGTGCTACTAGGGCAGCTCTGGGATGCCCTAATCCCCTACCTTGGACCGGTGCTCTCCCCCAGCCCCTTCAGTCGGCCTCTAGCAACGGGGGGAGAAGCTCTTACCGGGTCTGGAACGCCCGCCGTATGCATCCACACCATCTGTGAGGGAATGAGAGAAAGGAACTTAGTATACCATCAAATGCACGATAGGAGATGAATAAAGAGTAGTTTCCTACCACCCTATATCCTACTCGAAGATGAGTACGAACGTCTCTGCACCGATCCACAATACTCTATTAGGTCTGCCTATAACTTATAGGACCTACGTGAACCTAGTGCTCTGATACCATGTTGTCACGACCCAATTCTATTATAGGCCGTGATGGCGCCCAACACCGTTGCTAGGCGAGCCAACACCGCACAATCTAGATTCCCGTTTAGTAAGTTTGCCAAGTAAATAACTTTCCTCATTTTAAAAGATTTATGAAATAATAGTTGTAAAATACATAAACGGAAGCAACTGAGTACAAATCGAAATCATACAATGAATCTAAAAAATCATAAGTCTACTAGTATGTGTGCCAAGACCTGGTGTCACAAGTATATGGACTACTAGTAGGATATACAAAAGAATTTTACTCTACTATCTGAAATAGAATAGACAGAAAATAAATCAAAAGAGAGACTCTGACTGCTGCTGAACAGCTCAAAAGGGCAACTCATCGTGTAGTCTCGATCAGAAGTCAAGCGTGCGTGCCAGACTGATAACCAGATGTACCTGCCTCAGATCCTGAACGATTAAGTGCAGAAGTGTAGCGCGAGTACATAAACAACATGTACCTAGTAAGTACGAGTAGTGATGAGGGGTCGACTTTGACACTTATTATGGGCTAACAATGATATATCAAAATCTTATACTAAGCATGGTTTTCATGAATAATGCTGAAAACTCAACAACCGAAAATAGTAAATTCGTCTTTTGCAAATATTAAGTCTCAAGTTTAGTTTCAACATTTAACAACTTGTATTCAATACATTTAAGCAATATCAATCATGAATAGTTCCAAAGGTTATCATGCGCAAATTATGCTGAGGTCGTATGGCTCGATCCAACATAATATTTAAACTGTGCACTGTCGAGGGTCGAACGGCACGGACCATAGATGCCTCTACTGCCACTGAGGCATTCGGCCCACTCCACAAATAAAAAATATTTCAAATAAAACAAAAATTCTCATTTATAGTCGAGTGTTCCATTCACAGCTTCAAGTAGGTGAGTTTAACCTTTTACAATTATTTTATGAACTTCCAATATGACTTAAGCAATTAAATCAACAAGTAGGAGCGCAAACATTTCAAGTATAGCATGGTATGGGTCCTAGACTACCCGGACAATAGCATGATTAGTCGCTACGTACGGACTCTCGTCACCTCGTACGTACGTAGCCCCCACACATAGGAGCACATATTAGTTATAATTCACGTATGCAGCTAATTCCCTCTTACAAGGTTAGAAAAGAGACTTACCTCGTCTCAAGGCCTACTTTCCGGTACAAGGTTGTGCTCAAACCCCTAAATTTGGTGCCAAACGACTCGAAACTAGTCAAATATTATATAAAGTAATCAATTTATGCTCAAAAGTTCATACCCAACTATTAAAGTGATTACCCAACTCTAAATGTAAGATTCCTAAATTTACCCCCGGCCCGAGTTCCGGAAATATTTGATGAAAGTTGTTACCCATAAACCCATAAATTCAAATAATGATTTTCACTAAATTCCATAACCAATTTCGTGGTCAAATCTCATTTTTATCAAAAAGCTAGGTTTCCATCTAAACCCTTGATTTTCACTAATTTTTACATGTTAATCTACCCATAATCTATGTATTTAACTCATGTTATGTAGAAATTACTTACCTCAAAGTGCTAGGTGAAAACCCTCTTTCAAAAGCTCCAAAATTCGCCCAAGAGATGAAGTGAAATGAGATAAATGGTCTAAGTCCCACATTAAATGAGCTAGGCACAGGTCTCTGATGTCGCATTTGCGACACCAGGTTGCAAATGCGACAAATACCTTGCAAATGCGGACCTTGGGCTTTAGCTGTTGAGGTCGCAAATGCTACGAAGGGGTCGCAAATGCGAACACTGCTGAGGTCGCAAATGCGGCTCAAGTGTTGCAAATGCGAACACTGCTCCAGATCGAGCTTCTTCGCAATTGTGAAGCTCTTCTCGCAAATGCGAGGTTCACATTTACGAACAATATCTCACATTTGCGAGACCTGAAACTGCTGCCAAGAAACACCAAAAACTGATGTGTTTTCCATCTTCCAAACGTCCGAAACTTACCCGAGCCCTCAGGAGCTCCACACCAAACACCCACACAAGTCTAACAACATCATACAAACTTGACCGCTCGATCAGAACATTGAAATAACATCAAAAACCACGAATCGGATGCCAAAACGCATGGATTAACTCATGAACTCAAAAACTTCTAAAAACACTTTCACGCGTCCGATTCCTATCAAATCAACTCGGAATGACGCCAAATTTTGCATGCAAGTCCTAAATGACATTGAGGGCCTATTCCAACTTCCAGAACTAGAATCTAAACATGATATCATAAGGTCCACCCTTGGTCAAACTTTTCAAAAACTTCAAATTTCTAACTTTCGCCAATTGACCCCGAACCGACCTACGCGCCTCTGAATCCACTTTGAGTGCGCTCCTAAGTCTAGAATCACCATACGAAGCTATTCCCAGGCTTGGAATCCCAAACGGACGTCTAGAATGTAAAATTCTACTTCAACCCAAACTTATGAAATTCACTCAAATGCCAACTTTCGCTACTAGGTGCCGAAATGCTCCTGGGTCGTCCAAAACCCA
Organism: Nicotiana attenuata; assembly: GCF_001879085.1. Lineage (NCBI taxonomy): Eukaryota > Viridiplantae > Streptophyta > Magnoliopsida > Solanales > Solanaceae > Nicotiana > Nicotiana attenuata. Next base: position 164,539 of record NW_017670516.1, read on the forward strand.
ATCCAAATATACGCCCAAGTCATCATACGAACCTATTGGAACCGTCAAATCCTAATTCTGAGGTCGTTTATTCAAAATGCTGACCGAAGTCAAACTTACCTGTTTCAAGCTAGCCTTAAGAAACCAAGTGTTCCGATTTCATCACGAACCTTTTCAAATCCCGAACTAACCATCCCCGCAAGTCAAAAAACAGTAAAAGCACGTACGGGAAGTCTTATTTAAGGGAACGGGGATCTAGAAAGTAAAACGACCAGTCGGGTTGTTGCATGAACCCTTAACTTGTCCCTTATTTGTGTACCTACCATAATATTCTCCACTCCTATCAGATCTTACAATTTTGATCTTTGCACCAGTTTGTTTCTCTACTACTGTTTTGTAAACTGTAAAAGTATTAAGTGTTTCTGATTTTTTAAACAGAAAATAGAGATAGATATATCTTGAATAGTCATCAATAAATGGGATAAAATATCTCTCACCATTCAAGCAAGTGGTAGGAAAAGGTCCACATATGTTTGTATGTATGATCTCAAGTAATTGAGAACTCCTTTTGGCACCTTTAGTTGATTTGTTGGTCTACTTACCCTTTATGCAGTCCACACAAGTAGCAAAGTCAGAAAATTCAAGAGATTTTAGAAATCCATCATTAACCAACCTTTTGACTCTATCAATAGAGATGTGTCCCAATCTTTTGTGCCAAAGACTTGATGAGTTCTCATTGATAATACATCGCTTAATGCCAATTTTTTTGTCATGCAAAGTTAAAACATTGCATTCAAATGTGAGGTCTAGCTCAAGTTTGTATAAATTTTTATTCAAATTTTCAAAACCATAACTTATTATATTTCAAAAGTTTCACAAAAGGATAATGAAAATTCAAATCATATCCACTATTCGATAATCTTGAAAGATAAATTAAATTTCTAGAATATTTTGGAACATAAAAAGTATTTTCTAAATCTAAGTGAAAACCATCCTTCAAAATGAGCCTACAAGTCCCCACGCCTTCCATACGTGAACGCGTCCTACTGCCAGAATAGACGTATTGTTCACTTTCTATCGGCTTCCTCTAAGTTAGAAAGGCTTGCATGATTTTGGCATTGTGAATTGTAGCACCAGAATCAATCCACCATGTATTATCAGGAACTTCAGTAAAATTAGATTCATAACATACAAAGGTAAAATTACCTTTCTTCTCAAACCATTTGTTGTATTTCAGGCAATCCTTCTTCAAGTGTCCCTTCTTTTTAGAAACGACAAGCATCTTTGTCAAAGGTGGTTTTCTTCTTCATGGGAACACTTTTGCCCTTCTTTGCATTTCTCTTACCATGAGTCACCATATTAACACTTTCAGGTGACTCATGCTTTAACCTTTCTTCTTCTTGAACACACATGGTCAAAAGTTCATTGATTGACCATTTATCCTTATGTGTGTTGTAAGAAATCTTAAACGGACCATATTTCACAGGAAGGGAGTTGAGAATGAAATGCACAAGAAATGGTTCATACATATCCACCTCAAGGGACTTGAGTTTAGCAGCAATGTCTCTCATCTTGATAATATGCTTGCGCACTGCAGGACTTCTGTCGAAAGTCATACTTGAGAGCCTCTTCATAAGGGTGCTGGCCAATGCCTTGTCAGAGCTTACAAATTGCTCATCAATTGCCTTCAAGTAAGCTTTGACCTTATCGTTGTTAGGGATAGAACCCCTAATGCTTTGGCTTATGTGGGTTTTTATGAGCATTAAACTTAAGCGATTGGATCGCTCCCACCGCTCATAATTGGCCTTAGCCGCTGGCATACTTGATTCCGTAGGAATAGGTGGTTCTTCCACATGGAGTGCCAAATCCAAATCCGAGCACCCTAAAATGAGAAGGACTTTCTCCTTCCATTCAGCATAATTGTCACCAGAAAGCATTTTGAGCATTCTCATTAAAAATAGCTGCAGGAAGATGTAAAGACTGCAAAACAAGGATAAACATACATAAGATATGAAGTACAATCCATCAAAGGTGAATCGCGTAAAATACCGATTCTAAGTAAATTCTAGACCCTCCTGTGGACAGAGGTTGCAACCCATGCATAGAAATTACTTTACTTTATTAGACTAGTAAACCAAAACACAAAAAGAAATCTGTACCTGTGGGCGTAAGATAACTTTCATCTTAAAGGTTTACTATCTCATTCCAATTATCTCACCAAAATGGTTACCTCTCTGTAGAGCCGGGTTTTCATTTTAATAAGATAACTGGACTAAATAAATATTATTATAATATTTAATCACTAAACTTTATGTGATTAAATAACTTAATCTCTTTTATATCAAGTACTCAAAATGCTGCTCCTAAATACATCACATAAAAGAAAACTCAAAATTGACATCTTACACTCAAATAAAAGTTGATTAGATTCTCAAACTGAGAACACGAAGTATAACCAGATTCTTATATAGCCCATTTGGAACATAGTTCTTATAATTAAACTTAATATTATAAGAATATATAGAGGCATATCCTTGAACACTAAATACAATAAACAATTACGCTAAAGTGCATCATGATGGTTTCGGATCTTTATTGAGCAAATATCACATTACTATTTTAAATCAATGAGTTTCTCTGTCAAAACTCAAAATAATAAATGACAGAATCTTTAAAGCAAATTAGATGTCATAGCCAAACTAACGAGTTTATTACTGAAAGTAAAGTTTGTTTGTTTCACTAAAGTTAAGAAATAATTAATACATAATGCAACAAAGCAAACTGTATCAGTAAACTAGAATCATAATGTTTACTAGATTACAAGTGCATCTATTTTATTTACTGCATATGGATTAACACGAATCTAGTAGCTGAGACGCAATTACAATTAAAACAAACATTGGATTTCACACAAGCCTTATCGCATTAATTTTCATGGCATACACTTCAGAGGTTCTTGGTTCAGAAACATTAGCAACAATCTAGTGATTCTAACAAGTACTGTTACGCCACAGAGATATGTAATTGAGCGAGAACTTAGATAAAACAAACGTGTTAAAGAAATTAAATCAAACACATCTTGCATAACAGATCCGATAAGCACATGAAATCCAATCACGGAATATAGTAAAGGTAATTTACTAACTGGTCTTACAATTATCCGATCCTTAGCACTTTCAATTGGAAAAGAAATTTTTGTTTCGTAATTCGTCATAAATTCTCTGTCGGCATAACAACAATTGGATACTGAACAACATAGTAAAAGGGAGGCTCTGATACCACATGTTGAAATATAAACACATACACAGAGCCTACGCGTCAGAATATTAACAGGAACGTACCTTTACTAGGGATGGCAATGGGACGGTGCGGGTGCGGGGCGGGGCGGATTTGAATGTTAGCGGGGCGCTGCGGATTTGAGATGTTGCGGTTGCGAGGAGGGGCGGGGCGGGTTCAATTTTTAAATTAAAAAAATGCGGGGCGGGGCGGGTACGGGTGGGGATTTAATTTTGCTTAATGTTCAGCTTCAGCCTAGTTGATGCATTGCTTTTTCCTGGTTTCCTGGTTTCACTTCTTTTTATCGATAATTTTTTCTTTCAAATTATATTTTTGATACTTGACTTAGTATATTAATGTTCACACAAGTATTAGATGAATATATGTGCTGCCCCTATTTATTTATGCTAATAATAATACTACTTACAAGTAGTGGGAATGGCAATAATAAAATAAGAATAACACGTGATAGCGGGAAGAACTTCCTTCGTAATTTGGCTAAACGGTTGCATCAAATTTTAGAAACTTGGTCCAATGAATCTTGGTATACATATTTGTCAACAAGTCAATAGAGAGGTGTTAAATACTGATATTTTAGACTTAATTCGTATTTAAGTGTGAGTATACATCCAAGTTATATGTTGATATTTTTATTGTGCAAGTGTGAGTAGTTATCTATTGTTATTGTCTTACTATTGAAAAAAACTTACAATATTTGACCAAAAAAGTTTTCGCAACGTGCTTGTTAAAGTGGGATGAATTTTCTTATTTCTTCAAATTGGAAACAAAGATCTCTCGCATTTACGGTCTAAAATTGAAACTTGAAACCCCACGAGAATGGGATGCTAATTGTTAGAATCGTCCGAATGACTACTGTGCCACTGTTATAAAATAAAATAAAAATTGCGGGTGCGGGGCGGGGCGGGTGAACGCGGGTGAAGTGCGAGGCGGGTGAATGCGGGTTTAAATCCTATGCGGGGCGGGGCGGGGCAGATTTAAATTTCGCGGGTTCAGACAGAACCCGCCCCGCACCCGCACTGCCTGCCATTCCTAACCTTTACCCATTGTTGTTCAAGCGTTGTAGAGAATCGCCTTTGAAACTTTTAGCAGAAAACCTAGAGAGCCTTCTAGCATGTGCCTATCCTAGGATACCAAACTGATGGAGTCATAGGCGTGTCTATAGGTAGGCTAGGGACTCTTAAATAAATAATTTTTCCCTAGGGATTTTTAGGGCTAAATTTGGCGGAGAACTAAGTATGCAAGTAATGTACAACTGTCTCAACGAACATATTAATTGACCACATTTAAAGACGATGTTGACAAAATCGTTATATGTAGCATTGCTACGAAATACAATAGATACTGTCAGCTTTGTATTCGAATTTCAAGTCCAATTATTTTGCTTCTCAGCCCATTCACCATAATGACAACATATTAACATATAGTCTTTCGTTACTAATTACGAACCAATGGTTGGAGTAGGTCTTTTTAGCAATGGTTTATTGTAAATCAATAGCCGAGTGACGAACAAATTACAAATTTGGGGTGAAATCTGCATAATTCAAACTACACAATAAAGAAGAAGAAGAGATTTAACTACTTACCAATTGATCTGAAGACAATAAATATCCCGTAGAAGTACTTCCCAGTCGCCAAATTAACCTCTAAGTCGACAAATTCGAGCTCTCTTTTCAAATTGAATTGACTGCTAATGGGCTAAAAACACGAGCCAAAATGGGCTAGCAGATTTGGGTACAGGAAGAGGAAGAAGAGCGTGCGAATGGCAGATAATGAATTTTGAGAAAATAAATTTGAAAATAATTTCATTTATATATGATGACTAATGTGTAATAATTAAAACTTTGAGGCTTTAAAAATAATTTTTTCCAATGGACAAATTATAATTTAAGTTACTTTCCTAATATTTAGGAATTTGAAATCAATTAATCTTTTGTATATTAAATCTTTCCTTGTTAATTTAGATAAGAAATCCTAATATTTAGAAATTTAAATAAATAAATATTTTACCTTGTATAAGCTATTCTAATTGAACATAAATCCTTTATGATGAGAACGTTCTTATATGGTGACTTCAGTTGATTTTCAATTAAAAACTTAAAATATGGGGACATATAAATTAAAAGTATTTAATATGATAACGTCTAAACTAAAAACAATTAGATACGCATTTTAAAATTTTTTGTTTTAATCAACAAAAAAATTAATCCATGTTCAATTAAGCACCAAAAATGATTATTTGATGCCTGATTTAATCATATTAAATAGACAAGCCTAAATTTATATAATTAAAGTACGAAACCTCTATGCGAAATTTAATTTAACTTTTATTCTTTAAAAATAAATTTTATGTTGAATAAAAATGCAATGTAAATATTTTACTAATATTTAAAACTTTAAAATTAATTAAAAGTTTGCTTATTAAATTTTTTTAACTATGTAGGAAATTCAAATATTTAGGACTTTCAAATGACCTATAAAATGTCTAAATTAATATGTATACACACAGTTACAATTCAATACGTTTTTATAGTAATTTGTTCATCCTATTAATTTTTTTATGTTTTAATGCCCACACACGTTTTAATAGAGTTATATAAATAATCATAAAATCTTTTCTTCTTTTTCATTTAATAATTAAAACCTCAGTACGTGAATAATATTGAAACCTTTAAACGAAGATTAATTGAGAAAATATATGATTCCTATTTTCAAAATATGTATTCGATAAATCTTTAAAGAATCGGAATAAAAGTCTATTCCTCGTTTATGTCTTCTCGAATGAATTTGAGAACATATTTTAAAAAAAATTAGAATAATCTTAAATCTTCAAGGGCTATACATCTTACAAATGACAAATTATACAATTGGAACATAATTAAAACTGAATGTATTAAATAATGATTGAGAACTTTTATGAAAAAAGTTTTTTCTTTTATTGAGTTAGCTATAGAGGATCAATAGTCATCAATTTCAAAAGCTTACACTTTATTTTGTAACTCAAATATAGTTTTAAAAAATATATGTAATTGTCTTACGAAATATTACGCATTGAGATGGGGAATACGCGCAACGCGCGTACACTAAGACCAGTTAATGAAAAAAAGAGTCAATTACTCAAATGGTCACTCAACTATCTCAAATTATCTCCTAAAGTCACTTTTCTTTCGTTGTAACAACAAAGTCACTGAACTATCTCTATTGCACTCAGAAGGTCACTCAACTAGATTTTTCAAATTTTGAATTGTGAAATACCTATTTTACTCTCTAAATTATAAGCATTTATCTTCTTCTTTTTTTTTAAACTTTTTAATATTATAATTTTTCCCTTTTTAATTTACATTATGGACTTACCTATAGAATAAATAAATATTATTTATAAATTAAAAAATAAAAAGTATTTAAGCATATATAATGCTGGAATAACAAAATAATAAGCATACTAAAAAAGTTAATTAGAATAACTTCTTAGTAATAATAATTTTAGTATTAACAACAAAAATTAAAAATTTATTTACACAATTCATAATGAAAGAAAATAAAGGTTGTAAAATATATATCCCATGCATGTAATATAAAATAATTATTTAAATAAAGGTATTTTTATAATTTGCATGATATATTCTTGAAAATTATGCTCAATTATATTATATATATTTCATCCACGACTTAACATAGCATATTTTACCCTATACAGATAGTCCCTCTGCTTTTCGGTGACATAACTTTGTATCGTCGGAAAGTTGGTAGAAACATAATAATATAATTGAGCATAATTTTAAGAATATATAATGTATATTATAAAAATATATTTATTTAAATAATTATTTTATATTACGTGCATGGAATATATATTTTACAACCTTTATTTTCTTTCATTCTGAATTGTGTAAATAAATTTTTGAATTTTTGTTGTTAATACTAAAAGGCGAAATACACAAAGCGCCCCTTTAGGTTTTCCTCAACAATCAACTAAACACCTCAACTAACCCATTTATCAGACACTTCAAGTGTCTATTAAGTAGATCGAGTAAATACCCGAGTGCAACAGATCATATGCGTGAGTTACACTTGCTGATGACGTGTCAAATGAGCCAATTAGTGAACGACACGTGTAATTTATAAAATAAAATTTTAACACATATATAATTTACCAAAAAAGAAATGAATTTAAAGAAGGGAAAAAAACCCTTTCCCCTCAGTTTAGCCAAAGCAGCACCCCCTACCCCCCAAAAAAAAACTTCATCTTCTTCCTTCTGCCCCTCTTCTACGTCCCCCATCAACTTCATCTTCTTCCCGTTCTCCTTCCCGCCTTCACTGACCACCACAAAAATGCAATCCCATTTCCAGCAATTTTCACCCATGACCTTCCTCCATTAATCCGCCTCCTCTCCTTCAGTCTTGAAAAATAATCAATAGCAGCGACCACGCCATAACAATATCGTTGACACCTATAAAATTTCAATCTCATTTTCGGCAATTTTTAACCATGGTAAGAGTTGTTGGGTCTTCACGATTTGTTTGCCTGAAAAAATGGACGGTGGTCGATTAAGTGTTGTATTTATGGTGTTTAGGTGGAGTTCTAAAATTGAAAACAGAAAAAAGAAAAAATAGAGAGGTGAGTGTTGCTCCATTCTCAAAGAAGAAGAAGACCTCAAATGGTTTCCTCATTTGATCTTTTTATATGTGAATATGTGTCATCCAATTTCTTGGAAGGTGCTAGAAAATCAGTGTGAGGGATTATTTAGGGAGAAGGGGGTGGGGGACGAGAGGGGGAGTGTGAAGGAAGAAGATGAAACTCGTGTGGAGTCCACATTATTTTAGGAAGAAAAAAAAAGAAAAAACCTAATTTTAGGTAGGCAACTTGCGTCCCAGAGAGTGCATTTCACGCAATGGGGGCTGAAATGGTCAGGTGTTTAGTTGATCTTCTTGTGAATAAATAAAGTGTCTAGCTAGAAATGACCTCAGTTGAGGTGTTCAGTTGATCGTTGAGGACAACTTAAAAGGGCACTTTATGTATTTCGCTATACTAAAAAGTTCTAAAAAAAATAAAAAGAAGATAAATGTTACTCCCTCTGTCGTGCGACTTGAATTCTCAATACTAGTTGAACTTCCACTCTCCTTCGCGAATGGCGAGGTCACGTACCGCTTCTTCAGCCGAGCAGCAGCACAGACCGGTGTTAGATCAGCTACGTCTTCGGAGGCTTTGTGGAAGGTCGATAGGTTTCACCAAGCTCTTTACTACTACTCTTGGTGGTACATCTTCTGAGGATCCCCAGGATTATTTGGACAGTTGTCATGAGGTTCTCAGGAACATGGGGATAGTGGAGACCAATGGGGTCGACTTTGCTGCTTTCGTTGTCCGGATCCGCCAAGGCTTGGTGGAGAGATTATTGTTTGGCTAGACCAGCTGGGTCACCAGCTTTGACTTGGGATCAGTTTTCTTAGTTGTTTTTGGAGAAGTTTCTTCCTATCGCTCAGAGGGAGAGTTATCGGAGGCAGTTTGAGCGTCTCCAGCAGGGTTCTATGACTGTTACTCAGTACGAGACCAGGTTTATTGATTTGGCCCGTCATGCTCTTCTTATACTTCCCACTGAGAGAGAGAGAGTGAGGAGGTTCATTGGGGGACTCGCCAGCCCGCCCAGCCAGCTAGAGGTAGAGGTAGAGGTATTAGAGGTGGAGGTTTGGCCGCTAGAGGCGGAGGCAAGCCAGCAGTAGGTTGTCCTATAGATGTAGTTCAGAGTGGTGGGGCCCAGCCCCAATGTTATGCTCTTCCAGCTAGGCTTGAGGCTGAGGCTTCCGATGTAGTTATCACAGGTACTGTTCTGGTTTGTAGTAGAGATGCTTCAGTACTATTTGATCCAAGGTCTACACACTCTTATGTGTCATCTTATTTTGCGCCGTATCTAGTTATGCCTAGTGATTCTTTGAGTGCTCCTGTTTATATGTCTACACCGGTGGGTGATTCTATTGTGGTAGATCGTGTCCATCGTTCTTGTATAGTTGTGATTAGGGGTCTCGAGACCCGAGTAGACTTGTTACTTCTGGACATTGTTGATTTTGATGTCATATTGGGGATGGACTGGTTATCACCTTACCAAGCGGTCTTGGACTGTCATGCCAAGACTGTGACCTTAGCCTTGCCGGGGTTGCCTCATTTAGAGTGGAGAGGGACTCCTGGTCATTCTACCCATAGTGTTATCTCATATATGAAGGCTCGGCGCATGGTCGAGAAGGGGTGTTTGGCCTATTTGGCATATGTTCGTGATTCTACTGCCGAGGTTCCTTCTATTGATTCTGTGCCTGTTGTTCGTGAGTTTCCTGAGGTATTTCCTTCAGACCTGTCGGGTATGCCACCCGATAGGGATATTGACTTCTGCATTGATTTGGCTTCGGGCACTCAGCCCATTTCTATTCTACCGTATCGTATGGCCCCGCCTGAGTTGAAAGAGTTGAAGGAGCAGTTGCAAGACTTGCTTGAGAAAGGCTTCATTAGACCTAGCGTCTCACCTTGGGGTGCGCCAGTGTTGTTTGTTAAGAAGAAGGACGGATTCGATGCGAATGTGTATAGATTACCGGCAGTTAAACAAGGTTACAATCAAGAATAAGTATCCATTGCCGAGGATTGATGATTTGTTTGATCAGCTTTAGGGTTCCAAGGTATTTTCTAAGAGTGACTTGAGATCTGGCTACCATCAGTTGAGGATTAGGGCATCCGATGTCCCTAAGACAGCTTTCCGCACTCGGTACGGGCATTATGAGTTCTTGGTGATGTCATGCCCCAGCAGCTTTTATGGATTTGATGAACCCAGTGTTCAGGCCTTACTTGGATTCATTCGTGATAGTCTTCATTGATGATATTTTGATTTATTCCCGCAGCCGGGAGGAGCATGAGCAGCATCTGAGAGTTGTTCTTCAGACTTTGAGAGATAGTCAGTTGTATGCTAAGTTTTTGAAGTGCGAGTTTTGGTTGGGGTCAGTTGCTTTCTTGGGTCATGTGGTTTCAGCATAGGGTATTCAGGTAGATCCAAAGAAGATAGAGGCAGTCAAGGACTGGCCTATACCCGCATCAGTTATAGAGATCTGGAGTTTCTTGGGTTCGGCAGGCTATTATCGTCGGTTTGTGGAGAGGTTTTCATCTATTGCAGCCCCGATGACCAGGTTGACCCAGAAGGGTGCCCAGTTCAGGTGGTCGGACGAGTGTGAGGCGAGCTTTCAGAAGCTCAAGACAGCTTTGACGACGGCGCCGGTGTTGGTTTTGCCCACAGGTTCAGGGCCATATATAGTTTATTTTGATGGATCTCGTATTGGACTTGGTGCGGTGTTGATACAGGATGGCAAGGTCATTGCTTATGCTTCGCGTCAATTGAAGATTCATGAGAAAAACTATCCGATCCATGATTTTGAGTTAGCAGCCATTGTTCACGCGTTGAAGATTTGGAGGCATTATCTGTATGGCGTTGCATGTGAGGTGTTCACGGACCGCAAGAATTTGCAATACTTGTTCAAGCAGAAGGAGTTGAATTTGAGGTAGAGGAGGTGGTTGGAGCTATTGAAAGACTATGATATCACCATCTTATATCATCCGGGGAAGGCCAATGTGGTGGCCGATGCTTTGAGTAGGAAGTCAGCCAGTATGGGCAGTCTTGCGTATATTCCGGTCGGTGAGAGGCCTCTTGCTTTGGATGTTCAGGTTTTGGCCAATCAGTTCGTGAGATTGGATGTTTCTGAGCCCAGCCGTGTATTAGCTTGCACAGTCGCTCGTTCTTCTTTATTGGAGCGTATCCGAGATTGGCAGTATGATGATCCTCATTTGTGTGTCCTCACAGACACGGTGCAGCACGGTGGTGCCAAGCATGTTACATTAGGAAATGATTGAGTTTTGAGGCTTCAGGGTCGAGTTTGTGTACCTAATGTGGATGGACTCCGAGAGTTGATTTTAGAGGAGGCCCATAGTTCGCGGTACTCTATTCATCCGGGCGCCGCTAAGATGTATCAGGATTTGCGGCAACATTATTTGTGAAGGAGGATGAAGTTTGAATTGTCAGCAGATAAAGTACAAGCATCAGAGACCTGGTGTTTTGTTTAAGAGGATTGAGCTTCCCGAGTGGAAGTGGGAGCGTATCCCTATGAACTTTGTTGTTGGACTCCCACAGACTCAGAGGAAGTTCGATGTAGTGTGGGTTATTGTTGATAGGCTGACTAAGTCAGCGCATTTCATTCCTGTGGCAGTCTCATATTCTTCCGAGAGGTTAGCTGAGATCTATATCCGGGAGATTGTTCTTCTTCATGGTGTGCCCGTGTTTATCATTTCTGATCGAGGTACGTAGTTTACCTCGCATTTCTGGAGAGCAGCTCAGCGAGAGTTGGGCACACGGGTCGAGTTGAGCACAACAGTTCATCCTCAAACGGACGGGCAGTCCGAGCGTACTATTCAGATTTTGGAGGATATGCTCCGAGCTTGTGTCATTGACTTTGGAGGCTCATGGGATCAATTTTTGCCTTTAGCGGAGTTTGCCTACAACAACAGTTACCAGTCGAGTATCCAGATGGCTCCTTATAAGGCTTTGTATGGTAGGCGGTGTCGGTCGCCGGTTGGATGGTATGAGCCGGGAGAGGCTCGGTTGTTGGGTACAGATCTAGTACAGGATGCCTTGGACAAGGCTAGGATCATTCAGGATAGGCTTCGTACAGCTCAGTCCAGGCAAAAGAGTTATGTCGATCGTAAGGTTCGTGATGTGGCATTCATGGTTGGCGAGCGGGTGTTGCTTCGAGTGTCGCCTATGACGGGCGTGATGAGATTTGGAAAGAAGGGCAAGCTTAGCCCTAAGTTCATTGGCCCGTTTGAGATTCTTGATCGAGTGGGAGAGGTGGCTTACAGACTTGCGTTGCCGCCGAGTTTATCAGTCGTGCATCTAGTGTTTCATGTGTCCATGCTTCGGAAGTATCACGGCGATCCATCCCACGTGTTAGACTTCAGCACTGTCCAGTTGGACAAGGACTTGTCATATGAGGAGGAGCCGGTAGCTATTCTAGACCGGCAGGTTCGTCAGTTGAGATCGAAGAGTTTCCCTTCTGTTCGTGTTCAGTGGAGAGGTCAGCCTGCTGAGGCATCGACCTGGGAGTCTGAGTCCGATATGCGGCGCCGTTATCCCCATCTTTCCCCCGACTCAGGTACTTCCTTCTTATGTCCGTTCGAGGACGAAGGGTTATTTTAGAGGTGGAGGATGTGATGACCCAAAAAGTCATCACTTATTTTAGAAACAAATTCACTATTTCGAGGCCTAAAAACCTCTTTTTTACCTCACCTCGATTTGCGTGCATAGTCCCGGCGCGTAGCCGGAAAGCCATTATATGAAAATCTGTGGAAAATAACAAATTTTGCCTTTAAAATAAATTTAAGTTGACTTCGGTCAACATTTTGAGTAAACAAACCCGGATCCGTGTTTCGACAATCCCGGGAGGTCCATAAGAAAATATGGGACTTGGGCGTATGCCCGGAATCGAATTCCGAGGTCCCTAGCTCGAGAAATGAATTTTTAAAGAAAATTGTTTCCTGAAAAATATATGAATTTTTAGAAATGAAATGTGTTTGAAAGTTTGATGGTATCGGGCCCATATCTTGGTTCGGAGCCCAGTACAGGTCTTATATGTGATTTAAGTTGAGTCTGTGAAGTTTGGTAAGAAACGGACTTGAAATGACGTGAAACGGACCTTATTTGAGAAAATGAGAAAATTTGATGTTCTTAAGTGATTTCATGATTTTGATGCTAAATTCATAGTTGTTGATATTATTTTGGTGATTGGAATGCACGAGCGAGTCTGTATGATGTTTTTGGACTTGCGTGCATGTTTGGTTTGGAGTCCCGAGGGCTCGGGTGAGTTTTGGATAGGCCACGGAGTGAATTTGGACTTAGAGTGTTGCAGAATTGAACTGGTGTGTTGCAGGCCTGGAGGCTTCGCATTTGCGAAGCCTGGCTCGCAAATGCGAAGGCTATGTCGCAAATGCGAAATAGCCCAGGCCAACACTTCCTCGTAAATGCGAATCACTCATCGCAAATGCGATGTCCCCTGCTGTGTCTAGTCGTCGCAAATGCGACTCCTTCATCGAAAATGCGACTTCGCATTTGCGACAGGTCCATCGCAAATGCGAAGAAGACCTGAATACTGGCTGGGTCGCAAATGCGAGCTTAGCAGACTTCTTGGTTCGCAATTGCGAACCCTTGTCGTAATTGCGACATCAGAGACCTGTAAATCCACACTTAGACGAATTTTTAACCATTTTTCATATCTTCTCAAAACATAAACACTCTAGGGCGATTTTTCAAAGGCAACTTCTTCTCCAAATCGATTGTAAGTCATTTTTAACTAGTTTTCTTCAATCCTTAACATCTTTTCACATGCTTTCAACTCAAAATCAATGATTTTCATGGGGAAAATTGGGTGTTTTGGGTAGAACCTAGGTTTTTCAAATTTTGGAGATTTGGACCTCGATTTGAGGTCCGATTTCAAAACAAATTATATATTTGAGTTCGTAAGTGAATGGGTAGTCGGGTTTTGGTTCGAACCTCGGGTTTTGACCATGTGGGCCCAAGGTCGATTTTTGACTGTTTGGGAAAAACTTTAGAAAACTTATTTTCATACATTAGAATTGGTTCATTTAGCATTTATTGATGTAATTAAGTAACTTGTGACTAGATACGAGCGAATTGGTGGTGGAATCAAGAGGTAAAGCGATAGTTGAGGCTCGAACTGTGTTCGTGGCATCGAGGTAAGTGTTTGGTCTAACCATAGCTTGAGGGATTAGGAGTTGTGTCCTATTTGCTATGTGTTATTTGTTGAGTACGACGTATAGGCATGGTGACGAGTATCTATACGTTGGTGTCAAGCATGCCCGTGAGTCTTATATTATGGTTATTATGACACCGTTTGTATTGTTCATGCCTTTTGTGATGATTTCTATTGTTGGGCTAAGTTTGTGGAAGAAATGGTGATATTTGAACATTGAGGAGCATTGGCTCAAGTTGTGAATTGAATTGTGAAAGAATAATTGGAAATTGAACCTTATAGAGCATTGGCTCAAATTGTGAATCGAGTTGTGAAGTAAATGTGAAAAGAAAAAAAGAGAAGAGGATTATGGTATTGTTCCCTTGCCAGGACGTTGTTGCTTTAAATATTGTTCCCTTGCCGGGACGTTGTTGCTTTTAATATTGTTCCCTTGCCGGGATGTAGTTGTTTTGATGTTGTTCCTTTGCTGGGATTTTATTATGATTCATCTATTTCCTTGCCCTTATTGTTTGTGTTTGTTGCTTGGGTGAGGAAGAGTGTAAAGCACGAAGGGTGATGTCGTGCATTATTTTGGTGAGAGAGTGTTAAAGCACGAAGGGTAATACCGTGTATGATTTTGTGAGGCAGAGTGTAAAGCACGAAGGGTGATGCCGTGCCGCACGATGTACCATTCCATGCCTTTATATGAGTGATTATGTGAGGTAAAAGCACGAAGGGTGATGCCGTGCCAATTATACTGATTTTCATGGTGAGGACGAGAGTAAAAGCACGAAGGGTGATGCCGTGCACTTGTCCTTGATTTTTCTGATTTTACTGGTAATTGAGTTATGGTGTTCTTTACGCTTACTTACTGATTTTCTGTTGTTACTTGATTTTATTGTGATGTTATTGATTCCCTTGCCCAAAATTGCTTTGTGATTGTTCCTTGGGTGAGGAAGAGTGTAAAGCACGAAGGGTGACGCCGTACATGGTTTTGGTGAGAGAGTGTTAAAGCACGAAGGGTGATGCCATGGATTGTTTTGGTGAGAGAGTGTTAAAGCACGAAGGTATTGATGACTGAGTTATGATTTCTCTACATTTAATTGTTGGTTTTCTGTTGATACTTGTTGTACCCCGCAGCATGATCCCCCTTCCTATCTTCAATTGAACTGTGGTGATCTTTATATTTATGCGTTGTTCTTATGTTATTATTCGATGTCCCCGCAGCATGTTTCCCCCTCCCATCCTTAGCTGTACATTTCCACTTGTATTGTTCCGATGTATATGATTTAACTGCATAGGTTTATTTTGGTAGTCTGGTCCTAGCCTCGTCACTACTTCGCCGAGGTTAGGCTAGGCACTTACCAGCACATGGGGTCGGTTGTGCTGATACTACACTCTACACTCTTTTGTGCAGATCCCAGTGTTGTAGATTTTGGACCGCAGTGAGATTGCTGCTTCTTGTATATCAAGCGACCCAAGGTAGTCCTGCAGGCATCCGCAGGCCTTGGCGTCTCTTTCTATCTATTATTCCTGTTTCCTTCTTGTATTTCCAGAGATAGTGTTGTATTATTTCTTTCAGACCTTTAGTTATAGTAATCTTAGACAATCTGTGAAGTTGTGACACCAGTCTTGGGTAGATTTGTTATGGAATGGTATTAGTAGTATTATTAAATTTGAGATTAAGTCTTCCGCTTGTTAAATTTTGTTGATTATTAATCGTTGGTTTATGACTGTTAACGAATTTAAAAATTGGAAACAAGGCAAATAATTCAGTTGATTGGCTTGCCTAGCTTTCACTAGTAGGCGCCATCACAAATTTCGAGGGTGAAAAATCCGAGTCGTGACAGACCCCTTTCTAAATTTGGTAAAAATTTAGCTTAAACTTACAATTCTACCCTTAATGAGAAGCTTTTATAATCACACAAATACTCTGGGGCCCTTTTTGACTTGTTTAGGACCACAAATTTCAAAAGTCTTCATTTTTTCTTAATCTCCGTGCCTAGTCAAAACGTTCACATAAATTGGAACGGATGGAGTATAATTTAGAGGGTAAAATAGGTATTTGACAATCCAAAATTTGGAAAATCTAGTTGAGTGACCTTCTGAGTGCAATAGTTAGTGACTTTGTTGTTACAAACGAAAGAAAAGTGACCTTAGGAGTTAATTTGGGATAGTTGAGTGACCATTTGAGTAATTGACTCTGAAAAAAATGAAAAAAGTTACGTCTATAATAGTTAAAACTTGAAGGTCTTTTCCAAATCAAGTTATAAAAAATGGGATTTTTACCTAGCTATACTCTATTAGAAACTTATTTACCAATGTTCTCTATGTTTTGTACTTTTTAATAAGTATCTAGGTTTTTCTTACAAATTGTGTAGATTGCTCCTTAAAAGGCTCTCACCTCATTATTACCGTCTTCAATTAAGGGATCCAATTATATCCTTTCCTCTTTTTTCCCTCTCCTCTTCTCTCTCCTTCTTTTTTTTACAACAAAATCCATTAATCTACGCTCAGAATCTTCATCTTCTCTCTTCCTACCATTGCCGATAGCTTTATATTATTAAATCATCAATTGCATTGTTCTTCTGTTGGGAGACCGGACAACACTAAAAATGAAGAAATATTCAGCAATTATATGATAACTGTATCATAATTATATTTAAATTGTATCAGACACATCAATACGTAAAACATAATTGTATCATACTTGTATCACAATTGTATCTAACTTGTAGATGGTATCTTAATATCCAAAATCATACCTGATACAATACTAATAAATTAATATATAACTATCATATATTTGTGATACAAAATGTGAAATTTGTCACGAACTCACAACTGCTCTTAAATCCTGAAAGAATTCTTACACAATTATGATACAACTTAAAACAAACTCTAAACTTAAACTGATATAATATCGTATCATACTTGTATTAGTATTGTATCATGTATTGTTTTTGGTACAAATTGTGATACAATTATGATACAATTCTAAATTATGATACAACTTTTGATCTTCATCTTTTTCAAGTTTCAATTTAAAACATCCACCTAGAACCAACCCTAAACTTAAATTATGATAAAATATTGTATTTTAATAGTATTAATATTGTATCAGAATTATCTTAGGTATTGATGTATCAAATACAACTCAGATACAATTATGATATATTTATCATACAATCGTAATACGATTCCGAAACTTCTTCTTCTCGAGTTTGAATCTGAAATTCAACCTAAAATCAACTTTAAACTTAACCAATCTCCCTTCAAATTGAGATATAAACTCTAAAGGATATTTTCAAGCGTATTCAAGAACACCCAATCCAAAGAAATCACAAATTCGTAAAATCTGAATATCTAATTCAAAGTTTCGAACCTTTTTAATGGTATGTCAATGGCAGATCTCTCTACCTGCAATTTCAGAGATAATGTCGATGGATTTGTCAATAGTTGAAGCTTTTTAATGGTTGTTGGTGGAATTGATTCATAAAATATATGATACTACAATTTTAGAAAGATAATAGTTTGATTTGTATGACAGAGATATATTGGTGGATTTGTATGAAAGAGAGAATGACTTTAAAAATTTTGAAATTAGGAAGAAAATAATGATTGTAGGAGGCTAAAGCTGATAGATGGGGATGGGAGATACGTTACAAATTAATTCCTATATTTAAGGGATCCTTCTTTTATCATATTTTGTACATAAATAGAAATATAGATACACAATGTAATTCTTAAGAAACCTAAAGAAAAGTGGTTAATAAATTTCTAATATAGTATAACTAAGTAAAAATCCCTAAAAAAAATATTGCCCAGCTCACCCAAAATCTCTATATAATAGGTGGGGATTTAATTTAATTTTGTTTAACCTATTTTTATGTAGTATAATACTAGATCCAGTACTAGTAGAAAACCAAAAGAATTTCATGGTGACAGGTGCAATGACGTGGCGGAATTATAGCCGTTTCTGGGTGCTTGGCTGTTCTCTGTCTTATTATGGCAACTACGAATAAGAAATTACCAAATCTAGTATTGAAACTAGCTGTGCTTAATAAAGAAAAATTAATAATAATTGTGCCTAAGCTTAATGGTAATGCATGATTCAATGACTTTGGACCAACTCTTGCCCTTCACGAAACCTCCTATTACTTGTTCCCCAAGACGTACTTTTTTACAAAGAAAAAGAGAAGCAAAACACGAAATTGACCGAAAAGCTACTTGCGTACTTTCCCCATTAATTTCCAGAAAAGCCCTTGGAGTTTTGTATTATTTTATTTGACCACCATACTATGCATTTATTGAGTTTTCATCAGCATTTACATTTTATATGACACATTAATTTCCGTAAGGTGCATGCTGTTTTCATCAAAATCTTTCACCTCAATAATGTAACTAATTAAAACCAAACTATGGGTTATCACCTATAATCACATGGATTTAATTTCAACTAGGACATCCTTCGAAGTGCTTAGCAATGAACTCATCGTATATTTAAAATTATTAGTTTAGAAGTTACTCAATTAAAGTTTTAGTTATTATCACATACTCCACATATTAATATTCTATGTCAAAAATATTTAGTTTAGCTGAACATAAAGTTATACTCCATACATTCACTACTGAAATAGATAAGCAATTTTATTCACAAATAAATTGATATAGGCTCGCAATCTAGTATCTTGTGCGATAAGAATGTGCCACTAAAATTTTAAAGTAAGTTCTACAAAGTGGTGGTTAGACCAACTATGTTGTATAGAGCAAAGTGTTGGCCAGTCAAAAACTCTCATGTCCAGAAGATGAAAGTAATTGAAATGACGATCTTGAGATGGATGTGCGGCATACCAGGTTAGATACAATTATGAATGAAGATATTCGAGGAAAAGTAGGAGTGACCCCCGTAGAGAATAAGATGCGGGAGGTGAGACTAAGATGGTTGGGGCATGTGAAGAGAAGAAACACAAATACCCAGTTAAGAGGCATGAGAGGTTGGCCTTGGTTGGTATGAGAAGAGGTAAAAGTATGTCAAAGAAGTATTGGGGAGGGGTTATTAGGCAAGTAATGTCGTAACGCTTAAGCTTACTGAGGATATGACATTTGATAGGAGGACGTAGAGGTCGAGAATTACGGTAGAAGGTTAGTAGGTAGTCAAGCGTTTTTTTCATACCAGTAATATTAATGTTAGAATGTTATCTTTTTTATTCGCGGATTGCTATTACTATCTACTGTTTGATTGCTATCTTTCGCTTCAATTTTCTTAATATTTTTTTTTTGTTATTGCTTGTTGCCACTGCTTAATTTAATCTTTTTTTTAGTCAAGGGTTTATTGAAAATTGCATCTTCACCCTCCTAGGATAGGGATAAGTCTGTGTACACACTATACTTCCCAGATCTCACTTGTGAAAATTCAATAGGTTTGTTGTTGTTGTAATTTTATTTACATATTCTATTTCATACATAAAAGAAAATATCAACGCATGTCAATCAGAGATTATACGTATAATAATGGTATAAGAAACTCATACTTTTAGCAAACATACACCACAAAAGTTTGTTGTTAATAGTATTCAATCTATGACTTGACTTTCTAGTCATATTCAACATACTTGATTTGACTTGAACAAAATCACTAAACTTTAGATTTTTCAAGTTCAAGTTGTGGCACGGGTCATTTTAGTCATTTGAGGTTTCTCCAGAATTTACGGAACCACACATCTCAAAATATCTCAAACGCTAAAAGAAATTTCCGCCATAAATTAATAAAATATACGTAACCGTCGGTCCCACACAGTCTTCACGCGAAGCTTGAGCGAACCAACCGCATAACAAAAACTAAACAAAAAAAAAAACAATTTAAATTAAGCGAGAATATACAAATGTCACCCTATATAAAAGGAGCATGTTTCGTAAACCCTTCACACAACACAAAAAAAAAAAAGAAAACAGAAATATTACAAAAAGAAAACCTCTTGCCTTCTTCCCCAAGATTCTTTCCAAACTTCCTGCAACTCTTGAATTTTGATCGAAGTTATTAAAGATGATGATACGTGGAGCGACAAGGATGACCCGAACTGTGATGGGTCACATGGGTCCACGTTACTTCTCCACTGCAATTCTTCGAAATGACGCCGGAACCGGGGTTATGACTGGCGCCGCCGGTTTCATGCATGGGGTTCCGGTGAATCCATCGGAGAAAGCGTTGCTGACGTGGGTTAGGCATATTCCAGTGATGGGTTCACGCAGCGCTAGTACTATGGCTTTGAATGATAAGCAGCACGATAAGAAAGTGGAAAATGGCGGCACCGCCGCATCTGGCGGCGGTGATGGCGGTGATGAGAAATCAGTAGTGAGTTATTGGGGTGTTCCGCCTTCAAAGGTTACTAAAGAGGACGGTACTGAATGGAAATGGAATTGCTTTAGGGTAAGTGTAATTTAGCTTTTCACATATTTTCTGATTTTTTCTTTTTGAAATTTGTCGAGATTTTAGAGAATTTAATGGTGGATTTATTTTGTGGGATGTAGCCATGGGAGACGTACAAGGCTGATTTGACAATAGATCTGACGAAACACCACGCGCCAACCACTTTCTTGGACAAATTTGCTTATTGGACTGTTAAGGCTCTCCGATACCCCACTGATATATTTTTTCAGGTATTTAAGTTTTTTTTTCTTCTTGTATTTGTGTTTCTGGTTGTTTGAATATGACGTTATTTGTCCGAACAAATTTGGTGGCTCTCACCCAATTTAGAGGAGAAAAAAAGTTCAGTTACCTTTCCCAGAATTTTGGATTATTGCTTAGAGCTTAATAATAATAATAATAATAATAATAATAATAATAATAATAATAATAATTATTGTTATTATTATAGTTATTATTATTATTTCAGGCTATGATACTCTACTTTTTACCTTTTATTTTGAATCTTGGAATTATAATTTGGCTAGCTCTTAAAAGAAAAGCTTTTAATGCCGTTTCCGAAGAATTTAATTAGATTGTTTTCTTATAGTTTATAGAAATAAAAATAGTACTAGTTGCTTCTGTGGTAAATTTTAATTGAAAGCAAATAAGAAAAAACAAACAAACAAATAAAGGGATCAGTTTTAAGTAATTTTACTCGGTTATAGATCCAGATTCAAGAATAACTCTTTTTTATGCTATCAACATATATAAAAAAATAGTCAACTTGAATATTTTATCATTGAAAATGAAGCATCGGATGGGCAAGAATGATATTGTGGATGTGGAATTAATTATTACCACAAATTATTTTATACCTACTTAATTAGCTAGTGTGGTTATATATAATTAATTAATGTGGTGCATGCAGAGGAGATATGGTTGTAGAGCAATGATGTTGGAAACAGTGGCTGCAGTGCCTGGAATGGTGGGAGGAATGTTGTTGCACTGCAAATCACTGAGGCGATTCGAACAGAGTGGAGGATGGATCAAAGCACTGTTAGAAGAAGCTGAAAATGAGAGGATGCATCTAATGACTTTCATGGAAGTTGCCAAGCCTAATTGGTACGAGCGTGCACTTGTCTTTGCAGTGCAAGGCGTCTTCTTCAACGCCTACTTTGTCACTTACCTTGTTTCTCCAAAGTTGGCTCATCGTATCGTTGGATACTTGGAAGAAGAGGCTATTCATTCCTACACTGAGTTCCTCAAGGAATTGGACAAGGGTAACATTGAGAACGTCCCTGCTCCTGCTATTGCCATTGATTACTGGCGTCTCCCTAAAGACTCCACTCTCCGTGATGTTGTCTTGGTTGTTAGGGCTGACGAGGCTCATCACCGCGATGTCAACCACTTTGCATCTGTAAGAATTTTAACTTACATATTGGATTAACACAAAACAGTTATAAACTGTTTATATAGCAAACTCTAATTAATTAATTAAATATGCTTGATGTTTGCTCTTAAGTCCTGACTAACTAATTTCTATGGTTTTGATTGCAGGACATTCATTATCAGGGACAACAGCTCAAGGACTCTCCAGCACCAATTGGGTATCACTAATACACAGAGATCCATCAAGTTAAATGTATCTTCTTTTTTGTACTGGTATAGAGCTAATGTAGTACCTACTACGTACTATTTTGAATGTTGATGTACATATATTTTTTTTTTCTGTTGATTTGGTTGGTTTTTTACTACTGCCTTCATGAATCTCTGAGATAGCAGTAGAGCACAATGATTGGAGCATATACCTTCTTGATAAAATTTACCATCTTGGTTTTTCCAAGACCATTTGCTTTTCCTTCTTCTTCTTCTGTTTTTTTTTTAGTCGTTGAACTTTATTAGCAGAAATTAGATTGACTGATCGGCCTTAAAACATGTTGAATTTGAATGTGTTTCAAACCACTACGTCGTACATAAAACAAACAACCAAAATGGGTTCGTTATGGCCTTTGAACAAATTAAAAAGTGGATTGAACTTTTAGAAATTATACCAGCAAGATGTCAGGTGTCTCTGAAGTTGCTGAAGCTCCAACTCCAGAAATATGTAGATTGCTAAGGACAATTGATCAATGAAGACAAGAGTTGGTTTTTAGTTAAACCAAACGTCTATGCTAATGATATAGCAAGGATTAAACATATCACTGGCTACAAACACAAAGAATTCCCTTATATATATTGGTTGTCCTCTTTATGTTGGCAGGAAGTTGATTTCGACTTTCAATGACTATGTATCTAAGATAGCGAGGAAAACAGAAGGGTGGCCTGGGAAATTGTTATCAGTCGGAGGCAGGGCAGTCCTTATTAAGCATGTTTTACAATTACAACCAGTTTACTTATTGGCTGCTATGGAGTCTATTTTTCTACGAACAGAGAGCTACATGTCTAGATTCTTCAGGGAAACAGAGATACCATGGAGTAAGATGTGTGGAGTTTCTAAAGTTCAAATATTGCTGACTCTCACACCCAGTTGATAGGAAGTGGCGAGCAGGGCAATCACATGGGTGGAAGAAATTGATAGAAGTAAAAGATAAAGTAGAAGAGCATCTACTATGGAAGGTTAATTCTGGTTCATCTAGTCTGTGGTGGGATAATTGGAGCAATGGCATTGGTCATTTCATATGACATTACCCCTAGGGACCAGCTTGTCCAAGATGTCATTAGGAATATAGAACACTTGCATCTACCAGAGTATTTAGCTGAACATATCCTCAACATACCTACTGGGAACCCTTCTAGTCCAGACTCTAGTACTGATGGCCATTTCTCAACATCTTCTGCCTGGAAACTTACTAGACAGAAACAGGGGATAGTACCTTCACTTCAGAATTTGTGGCATAAACACTTCCCTTTTAAGATGTATTTCCTTGTATGGAGGTTGTTCAAGAATAAACTACCTTTTGACCAAGTGCTAGTTAAATTTGGCCAGAATTTTGTTTCTACTTGTTGTTGTACAGTGGCTCAAGGAGAGACTATACAACATACATTTATGGAAGGATAACTAGCCCAAAATGCTTGGAAGGTTTTTGGAAATGCTCTGGGGATTTCGTGGGAACCAGTCTCTGTTAAAACAATATTAACGAAATGACGGTCAGTGAAACCTTTAAATGGATTGCATAAGGAGATTCTCAAAATTACTCCTATATTCATTTATTGGGAAATATGGAAGGCTATGGGAATGCAAAACTATCTAAGAATAGACTTATCTGTCAAGATATTTATCACTTGAGGTGGGTGATGAAAAAGTCGTAGAGCAAAAAAGAAAGGCTATGGCACTGGCTAGGCATTTGCCAATAGTGTTTAGCTCTTTCCCACAAGATTGAATGCATTATTGTTAAATGGGAAAGACCTCCGGTAGATTGGATTAAAATCAACATAGTTGACAGTCACAATGGAGAAGGTCTTACAGGAGCTGGAGGTATAGTAAGAGAGGGTGCTTGATCATGATGTTTGTGCAATTCTTAGGTAGAGGTAGTAGTAATCTAGCTGAAGCAAAGACTGCTAAAATAGGAGTACAATGGTGTACCGCTCAGGGATTTAAGAATTTTATAGTGGAGTGTGATTCTTTGTTGATTATTAATATGCTCAAGGGCACCACCAACACAGCTTGGCAATTAAAGGATGTTATTCTTGAAGCTTCTTGCTCAAGCCAATTGTGTCATCTATCATTGTTATCGAGAAGCAAATCATGCAGCGAACGCATTAGCTAAGTACAATATTGGGGAACAAGATGGTTTTTCTATGATGTGAGAGAACTTCCTTGTGAAGCTGCTGAGACATATATTCTGGACAAAACTAATATGGCATCCATAAGACACAAGCAAAGAAAGAATCAATATGCAATTCTAAATTACTTTTTCTTTTCTTTTTTGGAAGATGAAATAGAAGTATGGTGAGTATACCTCCCATCATGTATTTTGTTATGTATTCAGCAACGAAGTAGGATAACTATATACTTTGGCACAGAGGTAAGTTTTATGTACCCCTTTCTTTGGTGTATTTGGGTTGAAATAGAAAGATCACGCCTCCGCAAGGCGTGTGTATATATATATATATATATATATATATATATATATATATATATATATATATATATATATATATATATATCAAGGTCACCGGGCCATTTATGATCAGGGTCCCCTGGCTGACATAAAGTTTCAACATAAAAAAAAATCGCCTCGTCTTTGGGAATACTTAATAACTTAAGTGGGGACAAGGGGACTCTAAGACCATATATACTAATTACTTTGGGACATGCCGAAAAGAGGGAGAAAATTAGACCACAGCAAATAAATTTGAAGGGAGGAGACTCTAAAATTGTATTTAACCGTGTAGCTAAAAAGATTGGGTAGTTTTGACGTTGAACAAATTGGAACTGAGGAATTACTTTTAAGAACTTCTTTAGGCCTTTGATTTATATAAAAAGAAAAGGACAAATTTCTTAATCCTAGTGAAAGCTTGATTCTTATACTAAATGAATTGATTATTTTTGTTGGGTTTTTTTTTTTTTTTTGCTTGATTTGGTATTATATTTTTCCGATTTGATACATTCCGCGTACATATTATCTTCTCCAGACTCCACTTGTAAAAATACATTGGTTATGTTGTTGTTGTTGATAATATTTGATATGGTTTGATTTTAATTTAAACACAATTAATCGACAATATATATAGTCAAATCTATCTATAACAACTTCGTTTGTTCCGATATCGTTTTGACTTTTAAAGCGATTGGTTGTTGTATACCTATAATATTATTTGACGGTTAAAAATTATTTAGCTATTATAGAAAAAAATCATTCAAGAAATTAATTTATTTATTTTTTAACTTATAAATATAAAAAACTATTTAAATCTTTTGATATGATATAAACATATTTGCAGATCTTTCAACAAAATAAAATGTTTAATCATTAATACTCATGTAATTCTTTGTCATAAGTGGGGTAAATTTTAAAATATTTGGCCAAGTCTCTAAACCTATTATTGAAAATCTTAGAGATTTTATCTCTCTAAGATAGACCGTTATAAATGGGTAATTTTACAAAAGAGAGTAATATTATAAAGATGGTTGTTATTGTTAGTAAAAAGTTGCCATAGAAAGGTAAAATACAACATAAAAATTAATTCTATAAAAACTTGGTCTTTATAGTATAATATTATTATATAGGACGACTGCTATAGAGAAGTCTGATAGTATTCCAACCTCCAGAGTTATTTTGAAAATTTTATTTTTATAAAAATCTTGACATTTGAAATGATTGATTTAAATATTTTCTTATATTTCTCACCCTATATACAAATCTGCCTTGTAAAACCTATTAAATACGAAAGTGCTTCATATAATAATTCTTTTCATTACCAGGACTCAAACTCTTGGTGATTATTTATATCTTTAAAGAAAGAGACTAGTTTACTTATAGTAACAACTATAAGTATCTTTAAGAAAATAATAATGATGAAAGTAATTAATTAGTTCTTTTAATTATGTATTTACTAGCCATTGTTAAATTAATCCGTAGGATAAAAGATTTATGAAGATTTAACTCTTAACACTTTGAGCAAAAAGTAGAGTAAATCACAAGAAATAAAATGAGTGCACTTAGGAAATCCATGTAGAGGAATAAAGCACTACCCTAGCGGAGAAAATTACCCTCTCCACATCAAATAAGGATTGTGTATGGAAATACAAAGTTATCAACAACAAAAAAAAAACCTTAATTAGCGATAACCTTCTCCACATCAATAAAGGATTGGTTCCAATTCCAGTAAGCTAAGTGAGAAGGACTTCATCAATTTGAAACTAGTTTAAGGATACAATGAAGCGACTCGATCGGACTACAAAAGCACTTAGATGTTTGTGTAATAAGTACTTGCCAAAATGAGTAACCTTCCATTCCAGAAACTCCTGGGATGTTGTATTTCTTTCTATTAATATCATCAACGCTTATGTTCAAGTATAACACGCTGTAATAGTTGCTTGTTCCTTTTGAATTATTTATAATTTTTTTGCGAATAGCTACATTCAGTTATGCTGGGAAGACGAGTCTATTTGAAGAGATCTTCTTAGCAAAATGAGTAAACAGATAGTGGATCTTCTTATTCGTATGTATAATAAGAGCCCGTTTGGACATACAAAATTTTTCTTTTTTTTCAAATTTTTTTTGAAAACAATGTTTGGTTATCAAAATCTTCCCAAATTTTCCAATTTCACTTGAAAATGTATTTTCAAATTTGAAAAACTGGTTGTTACCAGTTTTTCAATTAAAAATGAGAATTTGCTAGTTTTTAATTTTACAAATTTACCCTATACTTTTAAAATTTATAAAATTACCTCATCAATTATTAACCTACATGTTTGATACCAATGGTAATAGCAGTGGGAAGCGGACTATCTTAGCAAATGTGATATTGATTTTGCATCTTCTGTGTATTGCAGTAAAGCAGAATATGATAACAGTTAAACAATAGTATGTTTGATTGTTTATTTCAAGTAGGATAATCAAATTAGGGTGGTTTTGGTTTTTTTACAAGTTGTGGGGTATAATCATGTTTCATGATTTTGAAAAAAAGACATCCAAATATTTTGCAAAAATTATAACCAAACATAACTTCATCTTCAATTCAAATTTTAGTGAAATTCCAAATTTGAATTTTTTTTTTTTGGAATTCATGTCCAAACGCCTACTAAGTTTGATAAATATTTTTTCTATATATGCCAACCATCCAAAAGAAAAGAAGAAACCATCCAGATAAAATCATTTTTTATAATTTTTTGGACAAAAGTTTCTTGAGTTTTACAGATTAGGAGTATAAGACAAATTAATTAGGTTAGATTTATGAAGAGTATCCATAGACCAATTACCAAAAATCCTTGAAACAAGGGAGAAAGAATGGAGAAATTCAAAAATAGCCAGATTTACCACTGGTCGTTGAAAAATAGCCAAGTTTCAAAAGTCATCGAAATTTAGCCACTTTAAATCTGAGCTAAAACACTGTTCAAAATCCAGAAAAATACGCCCGCAAATTTTACGGGAGTTCCAGCATAAGTATGCTTGAACTCCCGTAAATTTTACGGGAGTTCCAGGATAACTATGCTGGAACTCCCGCAAATCTTACGGGAGTTCAAGCATAATTATGCTGGAACTCCCGCAAATTTTACGGGAGTTCCAGCAAGTATAATTGTCCAGTATAATATACTGGAGTTTGGAGCACTGGTGCTCCAGTCTCCCGCAAATTTTACAGGAGTTAGCAAAGTATACCAGTCCAGCATAATATGCTGGAGTTCGTACACAAATGCACCAGAACTCCCGTATATTATACTGGACCGGTCCCTGTTGCAGCAAAATAGTGGCTATTTTCCATTGACTTGATAAACGCTGGTGACCAGTGTGAAAACTGGCTATACCATGCCAATAGCACGAGAAAGAAAGTCTCTCGAGAATTAAGATGAAAATAGCCGGTGCTAAATTCAAAAATAGCCAGATTTACAAGTGGTCGTTCAAAAATAGCCCAATTTCAAAAGTAATCGAAATTTAGCCACTTTCATGTAAAGATAAATCTAAGCGAAAACACTGTTCAAAACCCAGAGAATACGCCAGTATATTATGCTGGAGTTCCAGCATAAGTATACTTGAACTCCGGCATATTATACTGGAGTTCCAGGATAAGTATGCTGGAACTCCAGCATAGTATGATGGAGTTCCAGCATAAGTACACTAGAACTCCAGGATAATATACTGGAGTTCCAGCAAAGTATACCGGTCCAGTATAATATGCTGGAAGTTCATACACAAGTGCTCGAATCTCCAGTATATTATGCTGGAACTTTTCGTGTGTTGGAGTTCCAGCATAATATGCTGGAAGTTCATACACAGGTGCACCGAACTCCAGTATATTATGCTGGACCGGTCTCTGTTGCAGCAAAATAGTGGCTATTTTTCATTGACTTGGTAACGCCGGCTATTTTTGAATGACCAGTCCGAAAACTGGCTAGACCGTTGTATTTTTACACTTTACTGTGGTCAATCTTGTTCTGGAGATGCAAGTTCACAGCTTAATTAGTATTATGGTCAACAGCTTAAAAACAACACAAAAACAGAAAAGCTTAACGATTTTAAAATGTAAATTTTGCTTTCCCACAACCCCTTTGTGGTCAATCAGCCAATGATTTTCCCAAAAAAATGAAGGGAAAAAAGAGTACAACATGGTATATTTTACACATCACCTTCATTCCTTCATCATATGACTGATCAACAACTATGGAGAGACCCTTGAATATTGTTGGTATTTCTGATAATCTTTTTGCTATTCTCAAAAAATATAAATATCAACTATTATTACTACTACATAAACGTAACTTTTAGTCACTAGAAAAGTTTTCTTTCTTTTTTTATAAGTGTTTTGTCAATTTATGCAGCTAGACTATTCATTACTACTTTTCACCGGCACTAGAGAAGTTGAATAAGAAGAAAATAAGCAAAGCAAGCATGGCGAGTCCCCATTCATTACCTTGTGCTACGGAAAGCATCACTTGAAAAGCCAAGAAGACCAAAATAAGAAACAACAATCCCCATTTCCTAAGCTCATCTCCATCTCTCGTCCGATAAACTCGTCGGCTCGGCTGGTAATTGTAGCCTTGAAGAAAAGGTGCATATACACTTGCAAGACATAGTAATACCACCAGTAAAAGAGGACCAAGAAGGATTTTGAAGACAGTGTAAGTTAGTAGAATAACAGCAAGAGATACTATGATTGATTGAGTAGTATAGAATACAAAGAAAATGGCTAGAAGAGGGACAAAAAAATAAAGAGTAAAGTTTATATCTTCTACATCAATGGCTAATGAGAATCTGTCAGTTATGCTTTGGCCATGGAGGAGTAATCCTAGACTGAGTACAAGAAGCAGAGGGACTAATGGAGAGGGGCCTTTAACCATACTCCTTATCTACAAACGAAACTGGGTGTTTTTGGCAGTGTCATATAGTATAAGTTACTTCTTTTTGTGATAAAATAGAAATGGACTTGAGCGTATAATTCAAGAACTAGATTAAAGTATTGGGGTTGGAGTAGGGTGGTTATGAATGCAAAGGGGAATTAATAGGCTTAACTTTTTTGGTTAAGTTCACCAACTTGACTTGTTTGGTATTGCTACTTTCACCTAGGTTTATGACTTTATTAGCAAACGCTTGCATATACGATAAAGGAAAACATATATGTTATCAACAGAAACTTTAGGAGAAGAAAGACATGATCTTGGACTTTGTTAAGCATTTAGATTCACCTGAATTTTGCTTATTTTTCTGGTTTTTTATTCGAATCATGAAAGGTAACAAGGATGTTTAAGAGACCTGAAAAGAATCAGTAGGAACAGTGAATGGCCCTTTTACGGATGTTCTTTTGATTATACTTTCTTTGACCCGCTTTATGTGAGACAATTCCAAGTTCACACAGTCAAACTCTTATTTTCTATGTAAATTCGAACAAAGAAATTTACATAAATTAAAAAGTAGTCACAATAATTAACAATTAAAAATATTTGAAAAACATATAAAAAAAATCACAACCAAAGAAAACCTCGTTTGAGTCTCCAAAGAGTAATCGCATCATATAAAGTAGCACAAAAGGGAGTATATGATCATTCCCACAGGAGATTATAAAATATTACTACACAGGAAGAATTCATATTTTTTCACCGGGGCTTTATTTCTAATAAAAAACTGAAATTTTCTTTTGGGTAAAAAAGGGAGTCAAATATTTTATTCCACTTATTTTCCTTGTTTCGTAACTTAATCATTTGATGTGGTAACATTCTTCACTTCAGGCCTTGCTTCAATAGTAATTTCTTTTTTCCAGAAGGGTAAGGGAGTAGCAAGAAAAAAGAAGTAGAAACTAATAGTTTGGTCCCCTTTCCACAAGTATTGGAATTTCGCTTCATATCCTCCACGATTGAATGCAAATTAGGAATTGTCATTACGACATTTACGTAGCTAGTGAAATTGTCAACTGTAGCGGGAGGCTTGCATTACTGTAATTATTTGGTCCACATACTGAAACTAATAACATTACAGGATTACGTACATCATCATATTTTGGCTCGATCTGTCTCTTATTCCTAGGAGGTCTTCCCCGGGAAACTCAATTTCATTAGCCATGCATCATTGAGTTTGAAACCCTAAACAAATAAGCCGGAGGAAGGTAGGACGCCATGGAGTGATCGTTTTCTATTGTCTTTATGCTCTCTACATAGCTAGTGAAAATGTCTACTGTTCTTCAAGCCCAGAAGATTTGCAACGAGCACATTGAACTACTCAGTCATGTGTCTGACAAGTCCTAAATGTGGGTGAGAGTTTTAGGCTATCTTTTGCACTTCGTACTCGTGAGATATTTTAAGAGGCGATTCCTTTGAGACAGGCCTCTCTTCAGACCAGAGCTCTAAATTCACTGTTCCCGTACCCCAATGCACCATACATTTGTATGCTTGATCAATGTTGAACCTATTGACTAACCCCAGATCAAGACATCTATCAACAAGCATCCATTCACCTGAAAAAGAATTCAGACGCAAAAGACATCAACATGGTAACACTGGTTCAAACATATATAGCAACCCTTATTTTGACTCATGGACACCGAACAGATTACCACCACAGCAGCACCCAAGAGTGTGGTCAAGCAGTCAATAAAGCGGGTGAAAATCATGGGAGACCGTTGGTTCAAACCACAGCAGAGATAAAAAGCACTAGGTGATTTTTACTCATCTGCCTAAGCTTAATTTGGTGATCACAGTTGCCCATTATTTGTGAGATAGCAAGTACCAAATGCAACAGTCAAGGTGCTTCCTGGCTAACTGGGACGTTTTTAAAAAGTTACCACAAAGGTAAAAATAGAAATAGGGCTAAGTAGGTCAATGTGCAAATAGATGATCCAAGAAAGCAAATTGTATCGAACATCACAGCTAAAAGCCTTTACTCAAATTGGCATTTACTATTAAGTCTTCAGCATACATTGCGGGAGAGGATATAGTCCTTTCAAATACTTGCAGGAGATGCTTCTAAATTTTCTTTATAGCTTTATTCTTTCCCTATTTGATAAATGACATAGTCAAGCTTTTAGTTATCTCCATTTGCCTTCTAATATGTTCCTCTACCTCTCACCTTGAAGGTCAAATAGATGCAATTGATATAGAGGGAACCAGCATGAAAAAGAACCAAATGGGAGGAATATTTCCAAATTCACGAAATTGGGAATGATAACGAGTTGCTTACTGGAACATTGACCGATGACCTGTTACTATTTATTCCCAGAAAGAAGCAATGCCTGGTGAATCACTAGCCTTACTAAGGTATTATACTAAATACAGAACCCGGTCCAGTCTCATGGAAATTTACATGCATAGATCACAACCTAGTTCTGGCAGTCCTATAATATACTTTTACTTCCTGCTGTGCTTTTAAAAGATGATATGGTTCGGCGCAGAAAATGTATCCTCTAGTCAGGCAACACCAGTTCTTTTAGAGAAATATAAACACTACAAATATGTGTGTGTAATAAAATAGAGAAAGCTGTCCAGGTGAGCAAAAGAAAAAGAGTAAAACGTACCATTTGGGCGAAGATCTCCTTCAAACACTTGTTCTCCAGATTCTGGCCAAAGTTCATGCTTGGACCCATTGATGGAGGTAAAGGACACATATGATTCAGTTGGGTGCAACAACGAGAACACTGGATGCACACGCAAGCACACAAGCCTACCAAAGCAAAAACAAGTATTGAGATGCCAAAAGCCATCAGAAATAAGAGAAGAGGGAATGAATTAAACTGAGGATGTTAAAACCTCTTATACAACCAGCTATTATAAACATGACCATCCAGAAATAAGAAAATTGAATGAGAAAATAATTATATATGGACAGAAAGAATGTTAAAACCTCTTATACAAAAAGCTTGTAACCAGGCTTTCTTGATGAGATGACATATTACAGGGATGTAAAAAATGCACAACATGATAACAATGATATCTCCATACTTT
The DNA here is from genome assembly GCF_001879085.1 of Nicotiana attenuata. Classification (NCBI taxonomy): domain Eukaryota; kingdom Viridiplantae; phylum Streptophyta; class Magnoliopsida; order Solanales; family Solanaceae; genus Nicotiana; species Nicotiana attenuata. The sequence goes on from NW_017670516.1 coordinate 197,076, forward strand.
ATTAGTTGGCATGCTTAAAATGACTCTGTGGAGGAAGACTAGATAAAATTCGTGTATCTGCAGAAAAAACTTTTGATGATTTGATTTCCAAAAAAAAAAAGGTCAAAAAGCTTTACTTGAGGCACAAAAGGTTTGATCTTGGTAGAATTGCATAATAAGTTTTTAGACGAGTATTTTGATGAAGGCACCGGCCGTGGGGGCATATGACGTAATACGTAGCACAACCTAAACTTGGCAGGCTCTTATCAAGGCTCGGTGAAATAGACATGTCTGTGAAGATGCGGACTACCTGCACCCGGACAGAAAGACCCTATGAAGCTTCACTGTTCCCTGGGATTGGCTTTGGGCCTTTCCTAGGTTGAGATTTTTTTAACAGGCACATATGTGTTTTGTTGTATATCAATTTTGGGTCTAAATGACACAGTAAATGCCCTTGATTAAAGTGTTCAAATGGAACAGACTCAAGATTAAGTGTCATAGTGAAAAGGGAGAACAAGTTCAATGGCCTGCCGATGTATTCTACCTTAATTAAATTCCATTATTTTAAAATTCTAAGAGTAGAGATGCTATATTTATGAATATTATGTTGTTACATCCAAATTATGTATTCAATCACAAATTATTTACATTAACATCAGTACACCATGTGTTAGACCTCCGCCACTTTGAGCTCGACTTGACAACGAGAACGTTGTCATGAGGCAGCAAGAGTGTTGCAAGCTAGGTGCACGAGTAGCACCAAGTCAAAAAGGGAAACAGACAAGTGATGGCCAAGGCTTTGACGGAGGCGAGGCAGCTTGGCAAGGGCTTGACAATGAGTTGCGGGCTGAGGGTGACACTTGATCATGGCAAAGGCATCAAGGCACGAGGCAGTGATGCCAAGGCAAGGCAAAAACGAAGTGGCAAAGGCAGGCTAAAGTGCAACGGAAGGCAGTGCACGGGACAGACTTGTCATGGCATTGGGGCGTGGAAAAGGGCCATGTTCGTGGGCAATGGCATAGGCAAAATATGGCACAATGCAGCTGGATACAATGGCATTGGCGCCTCATTCAAGCCAAGGCACGAAAATGGGCACCAAGCTTCAGGTTGACCAAGTCAAGAGCGGTTATTGCTGTGCACATGGGCAGCAGTTGACTTTGTTCAAAATGCTGGCAGATGGGAGTTAGCACGTTTTTAGCCATGTTTCCATTATTATTGGCATGATCTTTACATGTTCCTAGTAGTTGGGGGTTGTCAACTACATTAGGCTAAAATAGTGGGCTGTGTGGGACAAGTGTCTAAGCCTAAGGCAACTAATGTAAGAAAATGGGGCTGGTTCATGTGTTATAAATGGGCAGCACCTTTTATGTTTATGGCATGAGTGAAAAACGTGTAAGAGTACACATTGAGTTAGGAAAGAGTCCTAAGTCTGGTTTTCAAGAGTGAAAACACCTAAGGCTAAGAGTAGTCTTGTGAGGGTCAAGAGTGATCTTCTTGTACACGGCATTGTACTTCGAGTTTGAGTTTCTTTGTATGCTCGAGTTAAATACAAAGTTGGGAAAAGAGTTTCCTGTATATTGTGCCTTGTGTTCATCTAAATTTTCTGTTGCCTTTACTTATTTTTCGTTGCCTAAAATCAGTCCTAAACTTACTACGTTGAAAGCTGTCTAAAGTATTCTAAGTCCAAAGTTGCTGAAATTTTGGCTAAGTGTTGGAGCAGGCTGAAGTCAAGTGTGAGACTTGGCTGCCGCGCGGGCTGTTTTTTGTGTGACATAAAACACGCCTGTGACACCATGTATACCGAATGTCCTTTAGCATGATAGTCAAGAATATAATGATTTGACACTTTATTGAATAAGACATCAGTACACAATTTACTCTTTCTATTTCTATAGTTTTAGAATAGAATGGGGAAAAGGTTGTACAAAGAAGGTAAAATCAGGTTTTCCCTATAAGACTAGGCATCACTTTGGGACATTTCACAAAGAAAAAGTTAGCTCAATTTTGGATATACCAATGCAGATTTCTTTTTAGTTTGTAAGATAGGCAATTTAAGAAATCATTCTTTATCTAAAGGGATAATACATAAATATCCCCTCAAACTTGTTTCATTTTTCCAACCGAACATCCTAACTTTGCAAGGATCCTATTACCCCCTTATATTTGTTCAAAATTGATTAGACACCACCTTTTGAGCCTAGGTGGCATAGAAAGGGTAGATCACTCTCCTGTAGAGCGTGAGAAACCAAAAAAGAGAGTAAATTTTTTTTTCCATCATTTTTTTTATTAAATGTATTTTTCTACCTTTTTTATTTTCCTTTCCCCTTTCTTTTTCTTATTCCTTTACCCACGTCTTTCTCACCGGCAACAATGAAGTGCGGCTCCAACGACTTAAAAATTCTCTCTTCATGCCCGCTTCCTTCCTTTTCTTTCTCTCTTTGTATTTGCAACTAGTATTTCTTTCGAAACCATTGGTAGAAATTAAAGACGAAATCCACCTAGCTTTTGCATATTCATTAAGATACTAATTAGCTCTCTCTAAGTCAAGCTGATTATGTTGTTACTGTTAGTCGTCGGTGGCAACAATAAGCTTAGTAAACAAATTATCTAGAATTAAATTCTTAAATATTTTATTAATTTAGTTTGATAACAAGATCTCTTACCCTTTAACAGTGAATAAAGGTAAGAATTCATTGGAAAAGTGACGAGCAAGTCGAATAATTGTTACACAGTAGAAGAGTGACTGTTAAATATTTTTCTCTACAAACAAAAAGAGGAATAGTAGCTCTTCTGTATGGCTATGTGTTATTAGGGAGATGGGGTGGTCGTCATTGACCGGTGGCTGTGAGGGTTTTAGCGGTGATCGGAGGGTGGCATGAAGAGTGAAGAGGGGTTAATGAAGAACGAAAGATTTGTGGTGGCGGCAACTAAGGGAAGGTTGGAGAGGGTAGCGGGGGTTTTGATAAAACAAAAAAATAAATTTTTAGATATTTTTAGAATTTGACAGGTGTCAACCGCATGTCTATCACTTAGTAAGTCTAACGTGGTTTTTGTTGTGTAAGGGGGTTAATGATGCTTTTTGAATAAGAACAAGGGGGTCATAGGACCTCCGCAAAGTTAAGGTGTTCAGCTCGAAAAATGAAACAAGTTTGAGGGGGTGTTTATGTATTATCCCTTATCTAAATGGACCGTTAACAAACTAAAACTGATTGAAACTATCAGGGCTCCCCATGGATTGACCCAGCCCATATTGGGTGATAAATAAGTCAACTGACAACAGTAAAAGTTGAGATCTACGAAGTTTCCAACTACGCAGCAACAGTGAGAAAATCAATATTTCAACAGGTGGGTTAAAGAGATCCTACAAGTAGTTTTCAATAATAATGTAGGACAGAGCAAACCTAGAAAATCCTCCAGAACCAGCACCAACTCCCCGAGCTACAATTGCAGAATCAATGCGGAAAACCTTGGAGTTGTCTTTTGGCAAAGATATGTATCGTTCCATAACTACTCCTCCACCTATATCACCTTCCAGCCTAAGGGACTCCAACTCCCCTTCCTGTTCCAGATCCCGTCTATGAAACAGGAAGAATTTGGACAGTGAATAACAGAGAAGAAAAAGTCCCCTTACGGGTAGAATAGACAATAGTGTAATCAAAATTCTAACTTTACTAGTAAACAAATAAGGAAAGAAACTTCCATAAACGAAGAACTACCATATAAGACCAAATTGAACTGCATTACGAGCTGGGACAGAAATGAAGAAGTGCAACAGAACAATCACACAAGAGCTTTTTGAAGATGTCATATATGAAGAGGTTTTAATATGCATCAGATACAATTTTGAGAAATATATGCCCCCCTCTCTACGTGAAAAACATCATCAAGTATGTTTTCCATATTAATAACTACAAACTATCATTGATACCCAACATTACTTCAAATCCATATTTTCACCTCAAGATGATTAACATATCAGAATCCAAACACTTGACCCTTCTTGATATTTAAAACAGTACACCAATTCTCTAAAAATGTGACCAAGGAAAATCACTACCAGGATATTTTAAAAAATTGTCGTAATATCTCCTGGATTTGAGTCGAGAACAGTCCAGCAAAATTTCATTACCTAATATAAGACACTCTCTGACGATTGATTCCATACATAGCCGGTTGAGAAGTTTAACGATCAAAAAAGTTTGCTCACAGATTAATCCTACTATGTATAAAAGTTCTAGTTGAGTTTTCTTTTCCTGTTTCCACATCAGAAATCCATTTCTACTTATATCCACAGACAATTAAATTTTCAAACCTAGTTTCACTATGAGATGAGTAAACCATTCCAGGATACACAAAAAGAAGTTGACCCTACAAGGCTGCTGGTTTTTCTCTTTTACGTTTCAAATGGGAAGTATAAGAGAAAACTTCACCTTACCCAGATTTCACGTCAATACCAACAATGGCTCCTGTTTTTATTATCTCATGCTTTTCATTGCTTTCACATTTTGGAGCTGTTAATTTTGAAGTTCAGCTACACTTACTTTTCTTTCCTTCGGACCGCAGAGACATGCACAACTTTCTATCAGGTGAGGAGATAAAGTCTCCCTTATAATTGAATCGCAAAAGACTTACCATTTTCTTCAATGAAAATAGGAAAGTTGAATTCACACACTCAGCATTTTCAGTTTTCCATTTTTGATCAGTGAAGAATAAAATCCTCGTCATTACTAGAACTTGACTAATACTAATTTCTTTTCTCTATGTACCAAATAGAAACTATTTGAAACGTATGCTAAAGTGAGGAACTTCTTATTTACTTACTCAATAACTGAATACTCCTCAGTACATCCAGGTGATCTGTATTCACGGCCACTATATTCTTCGTACCCATTTATTTCCACTCGGCTATGAAGCCATTGAGTTCCTGTTACAGGGAAAATAGATGAATAAGACAGTATATATATTCAACATTTTTGCTGCTATCAGTACTTTACCGAAGCTTAGAGGTTTCCAAAAGATGAGCAGAACAGGGGAGCAATTTAGTTGGACAGAGATGCAAAGTACAGAGTAGAGAAACAGATGAGAGCTCAGACAGCAATGCTCCCTATAGCAAAACAAAGGATAAAAGTTGTTTAACAGATAAAGGCTCTTTTATTAGATCAGAAGATGGAAACACCATTTCTCAATTCAAACTTTGTCGAATGAATAACTGAAGAAGGACCCACTGTTCAGATAAGCGAAAGATTATAAGTTGATTAAACTGAAGCCAGTTTACAATGACAATCAAAATCCTTAAGTGTCAGTTGTTGAAAAGATTCTAGAGAAATGAATGGTTGGTAGTATCAAGAGACAATAAGTGAGCATGTATAGGTTAGATTCTGATTAAATGATCATTTGGGACGACTAAAAGAACCTTCCCAAGATATTTAACATCACCCATTTAAGCAGTGTCCAGCATTTGTCAGTTTACAGATCCACTGATGTTTCAAATAAAAGGACACTGACAATAAATGCACATGAATAAGCTTGACGAATACCAGCAAAAAAGCAAAGAAACTGAAAGGTTATCGAATTACTGAAGAAAAAAAGAACTATGAAGCTCACAATACCTGAAGGAATATGGTCCATAGAAAAGATTCTACCACCTATCCAAGGGACCACTTGCAGCTCCCAATCACCACTCTTCAGAACAATGGGGGTCCTTGAAAGTTCTACTCCCTTGTGTCCAGAGACAGTCTCCACTTCTGGTATACGTTTAGCACTTTCTGCAATTAATTTTCAACATGGAACCAACACTTTCTTTAAATTTTGAAACAAGAGAAAACTACTTGCACAGGAAGAAGTTGAAGTGAAAAGGATAAGATGGCATAGAATTGGTAGACATATAAAACAGACATCAAAAGTAAAGAACCCCAATTCCTCTGCAAATCTGTAAGGCGATAATTGTAAATACCAGCTACTTAGTTCTCGTCGATACATAACACACTACATCCAACAGCTGATAAAGAGGTCCCATGTAGTATTTTCAGAAAAAATCATCACATAATTCTAACCTCACCGCCCTGAAAAAAATGAAAAATGGAAGACCTGCAAAAGGATTTTCCCTTCTATCCTCCTTCAAAACTCCATGTTTTCAAGATTTGCTCCTTAAGGGCTGGGCCAATCACTAAATCTATCTGATTACAAACAGCGGCAGCCAGAAGAAATGTAGAATTTCCTATCAGAAATTAAAATATGTTTTTTCAACAAGAGAGATATTAAATATGTACCTTTAAGTTGGTAGCTGTTTCAGGCATCTATGGGTGATACATTAAAAGAATTTGGAAAACATTTTACCAAATCATGCTCTTTAATTGAAATGGACCCTAATGATTCTTTCTAAAAATCACATTCTTTTATCTTTATGCGTAAAAAAAGAATTTTAATAAAAGTAGAAATACTGTAGCATTCTCTAAGCATCTGGGTACCAAAATTGGGTGATGCCAGTGTTGTCGTTAAAGAATTAAATAAAAGTTTTAAGACATGCTGGGTTGCATTGAACATGAACCACAGGGAGTTTCCAGCGGGTGTAGGTGTCTAACTTGAGTACTTCTTTTAACCATACCTAAGATTGGGTGTTGTGAAATACGTTCTGCAACATATGTCATTTAATTAGATCAGATATCCACGTATGATGCAAATCCAAGAAAGAGTTATGCAGTAAGTTAGAGAAAGAACAAAAAAGCAAAGCTGGACAAGTGGAAGAGCAGGTTTACCCAGACGATTTCTGTACTTCTCTTCACTTGCAGAAACCAAATTTGATACATCAGTTTCTGATGGCATTGCTACTTGTACAATCTCTCCGTCAGAACCCCAACCATCAAGCTGGATAAGGGGAACCATAGCAAACAACCACCAATCAAACATGTCTCTTAAATGGTCTCTCTTTTTCCCTAAAGCAAATATATGTGAGGCAGGAGGAAACATACCATAGCAGCTTTACCAAGCAATATCCTGACACGTAACCGGCGGTTTGGCCTTCTCCATTTTCCTTCTGTTTTGGAGATACGCACAGTAACAACGGAAGACTGAAGCTCAGCGACATATGTTGTCAAAAGGTATCCACCTTCGCTATATTCATATCCATCACCATCATCTTCGAAAAGAAGACCTTCAGCTTTACCTGAAATTGCAAAAGTATGAGTGATGCTGACTGCTATAGCTGCTAAAGAACTCTTTTCCCTTTCATTGCCTCTTGTCACCGTTGTTGTACAATATGCCACTGATCACACGATCAAGAGAAAGTACTAAATAAACTAGCATTAAACTTGTAAAAGAATAGCTGCGTAGAGCAGAAAACAAAAACATACAGGAGAAAAAGAGTTGCTGAGAAGATTAAAGTCTTTCTCTTTGCTTGATTACACCAATTCCAATGTCAGCGCACTCTTCCCTTTATCCCCAAGTTCCACCATTGTCCTAGCTCTGTCTTTCTTATTCGGGATAACATATCCCAGAATGTACCACAAAAAAATTCATTCTTCCTAGCCCTACTTCTCTATCTTTATCGACTTTTACTGAATTAAGACCCGGCATCTCATGATAACTTCATGAATCCTTTCCTTTTTATCAAGGACATATTGGTGCATCAGCCAGATGCACTACACTATCAAAGTTGCATACCTGTTTTAACAAGATATAGTTAATATAGGTACACGTATGTGTGTTATAGCATTTTTTATTACCTGTATCCTAGGTTGCTCGGACTCGGGTGCAGGTATCCGATACGGGGACGGATCCGAGTATCGGATTCGGCAAAATCTAAACTTTAAGATTCGGGGGATGCGGATCCGGATATGGATACGGGTGTGGGGATTCGGCTAATTAAAATAGAGATATAAAAATATTGTAAATTTTGAGAGATATTCTGTGAAAAACTTAAATGAATATTGTAGAATTCAATCTTTCATTCTCCAAGATGGACATTATTCTTTCATTCTCCTAAATCTGTTTTATTTTTTATTTTGAGAAATCAAAATCTCAATTTTTCTCCCAAATTTGTCGATGGACTCTGGTCAAAGTGTCCGAAATCAGTTGACCGAATCTGGGACGTATCCCGCTCCCGCTCCCGTCCCCGTCTCGTATCGGGACGGGGACGGCACCAAAATCGAAGAGTCTGCGCAACTTAGCCTATATCATTGGAAGTAATCTTCACTGGCAGACGGAATTCCTCACATCAAATTATCTAACGATCAAGAAACAGGAAGACAAGGGAAGAAATAAATAAATACTTAGCACACTATACACTCTACAGTGACCACAACTAATTCTAGAACATATGCCAAAATCAGATTAACATAGCATCGCATCTATTATTGAAAAGTTGCCCCGTTTCACTCTTGAAAATCTGATTGATCTTTCTATGTGTTATTAATATTTTGAATTGCAATTTTGGATATTTGAAACACTTTGAGGTTTTCTCTCAATCTAGTTCTATTTACTAAAGAAATACAAAATATTATCATCTAAAACTATTTAATTGATTTAATTATAAGATTTAGTTGACTTGATACTCCGGAAATCGGATAGGCCGAATTGGGATGGAGAAAGTAAGATGAGAGATAATTGCTAAACCAACTAATAGCCTGTTTGGCCAAGTTTCTAAAATCAGCTTATTTTGAGAAGTGCTTTTCAAAAAAATGCTTTTGAAGAGAAGTTACTTTTTCTGCTTCTCAAAAACTGCTTTTGCTTCTCCTCAAGAGCACGTTTTTCCTTTCAAAAGCTTGGCCAAACACCTTAGTTTTAGAAAAAAAGCACTTTTGCCTCAAAAGAAGCTTGGCCAAACAGGCTACAAAGCTAGTTAACCGTAATTTAACTCCTTCCCCCCCTCTAAAAATAAAAAAAATTTGGAGTCAACTACATTAGTATAACCAAAAAAATAGAGATTTACCATTTTCATCCAAGGCGATGAGTAATGTTAAATCATCACTACGATTAGCTTGACCCACATGCTGACAAAGTGGAGCGACAGGGATGATTGATCCACCAAGCAAATACAATGCAGGCAAATCCTAGATTTTGGGAGGAACAAGAACAAATCCACAAAGATAACTAAAAGCAAATTAAAATAGTGATAATCCACAAAGTGATATTGTGTGTGTCCAGTTCCCAAGTAAAATACCGGATGTGAATCTTCAAAATCAAAACTCAACCAAGTGCCTTTTGGTAGCTTGTGCTGAATTATACCCAATTCCTCATCACGCTGAGTGCTGCTCAAGTACAACATCATTAATATATGCATGCACACGATAGATTAAACCAATCCACACTGATCCAGAAATATGACGATAAGCAGTCAAAGGAAGTAAAATGTGGATCATGTTAAGGCTAAATGAAGCAAACTTCTCCATCTAAAGTCTCAATTCACTGCATCATAAAGGATCATTAGTTAGCAATATCGCATTCACACTATTGCGTCAGTCACCTCTATGCATGTCAATTGCCTAGTGAATATGGAGGTGCTTGAGGGAGGTCATTTGGGAAGTGAAAAACGAAGATTAATCCATCTGATTGTTGGATGATAAGAAAATCTATGAAATAATTTTCACAAATAGATAACAGACTATGTTGCATGAAAGCAAGAGGTTTTGCATGATAATGTTAGTATTGTCTCTAAAAACTGCTACCAAACATTTGGCAAATGGTAAAAGAAATTGCTTGTTAGGCTTACAGTTATTAGATAAAAATTAGACCACAATGGGTGTGTTTGGTACAAAGGAAAATGAGTTGTTTTCCAAAACATTTAAGGCAACCAAACATGGGAAAAATCGAAAACATTTTCCGGAAAATGTTTTCCTTTCATACCAAACACACCCAATAGCCTGTATTATTTATTACATAGCCGAATATATGGTATCCTAACTGTTTTCTAACCATAATATAAACAGCCCTTTTTTCTCCTTTAACTAGTAAATAATTCTACATAGACACCTAGTGGAACCAGCAAAACATTTTGTTATGCCTCCATAATCTAAGTTTTTAGATTAAAATGATCAAACCAAAAGATATGCTTGATCTTTTCTCATCTCATGAGAAAGACAACTATCTACGAAGTTTGATTGATGGACATTAGGAATCTTAACAATGTGTATATTGTCGAATGCAAACAAGGAAACCACCTAGACAGAGTTCTACAATCACCTACTACTGCATCTGTGAGGAAAAAGAATAAAACCTTGCATATACAAGAATTTGTCCCAGCAAAAACGAGTTCTCATGTTTCCTTAACTCGGGGTCTTTCGGATCTGCAAGAGTAAGCAACTAATTACTACAAAATTGATGTTGTTAAATTTAACAATAATAGATTAGATACTATGGATAGGGAAAGGAACTCTTAAATAAACCAAATCCTAAATTAGAAATGTCTAAGTTGTTCTCGAATTAAGTGACTTGCACAAGTCCACATACACAGACCAGATTTTCTTTTTTGGGCTTTACAGAAAGTAAACAAGAAATTCCAAAACTGATGACAACTCAATAATTGAAAATTCCATTCAAATGATTAACCAGCCAAAACTGCATAATCCTGTACAATTTGACTATCTTGTCCACTATCAGCCATGCTTTCATGCACATATTGTGGACCTAAATAAATTTTGATCAGTGAAGAATAATTTACCAGCAAAAAAGATAGGAGTGGCCACCGGTGTACCCCTCGTGTGTGCCAAATAAAAGAGCGTGTAAATGTGTGGTAAAAGACGGTAGCGCCGCTCCAATGCTAAGCGACAAACTTCCTCACACTGTTAGAGATGTAAGGTCCCAAGTCAAATCAGATGTCTTATTCCAAAATCAAATCAGAAGTCTTACATACAGAAAAGACATGGAAAAAGTATACTATTATTCTGGTTAGTTATCTTGAATACACTTAAGAAACTAGATTAATCCAGTCTGCACAATTTAGCCATATCCAAGTATATCCATCTTCATCAATTTCAAGAGTAGAAATGAAAAAAGGGAGATCACCAACGAGACCACATGGGGAATGTCAATTGAAAAGAACTCTATTAGCACAACTAGGCCAGTCATCAACTAGAATTCAGGAAATGAGGTAACCAGAAACTGACGTCTATCAGGAGAAGAGGGTATATCCACAATCAATTAAGTGTCCTCATTCTTTTTCATTGTTTAAGATAGCATTCAACTAGACAAAGCAATGGAATTCTTGAACAAACCATCTAGAAAGCAATGGTGTTATCAATTCAAATGTACTACAGTTATAAAATCCACTTTTCTCCAAGAACCAACATACTAAGCTTGCATCAAAAGTGTAAGAATTAAAATGCAAATAAAATGGATAGTTTACATTGTTATAGAAAGTCAATCAATATGTATAGTATTGTATATCAAATCAGTTAGACTGATTGTACAGATTTGTATCTCCGGAGTTAATAATAGGGATTTATACTCTAGAATGATAGCAGTTTTTTGCATATTTAAATAATTAGAGATATTCTAGAAAGAATTTCAGATAAATAGGGAAGAATTGTAATCATCCATGCAATCAAAGTGCGAAATCGAATCCCATTTCTCTACATGGTATCCTGAGCATACATGCGAACTATTATTGTATCAGTGTCATGAACCTGGTCCTATAATCTACATGTTTGACGCTTCAGAATAAGAATCAAGAATATTTGAGACAGTTATTGCTAAGGAACTCGGCTAGCCGTTGAAACTATAGCAGGTACTAAAAGAGTGCACGCACTTGAAGAAATGAATTAGTATAACTTGAAAACCCAAACTCCCATCAGGGACCAGTTCACACTCTGAAACTGCAAAATTTTCATATTTGACACAATCAGATGGGATCTTTCAGACCAAGCCACAGGATATGACACAGTATTAAATAAGTCACTTGACAAAACAGAACTTGCAAAATGGTTGAGTACTCATTGCTACAGAAAAGAGCAAACCTCTTCCCCAAATGACCAAGGTTCATGATCATTTGTGTCAGCCTCCGAATGTGCACGGCAAAAGGGAAACAGGGAACCAACACCCATCCACCTACCAAACATCTGAGGAGTTGCATTTCCAGCAAAGCCACCTATATCTGGTCCAGTAAGTGGCTGGCCACTGAGCCCCTGAACATAGAGTTGCCCTCATCAGAAGATTGCAATGTGCCAACCCATTACAATGCAAAATGAAACTGATACTGTTATTTATGAAGCATACATACATAATATGTATGTACAACACACACACACACAGGGCATGGAGATTAATTGTGCCAAATTTGACTGTACAAAAGAGCAAAAGAGATTTTTTGTCTTGTCATGTGAAAATAAATGCCATGATCCATATAGGTGATATCTACTAGTTGGGAATAGGATTTAGTCTTTCTAGAGAACTTACAATAATAATAATATGATTATTATTATTATTATTATCACTATTATTTATATGATGAGGACAGGATTTGAGCTTAAATGAGATATCTAAGGATTCATACAGCCGACCCCAACTTGTTTGGAAGTGAGGTGTAGTTGTTGTTGTTGTATGATAGGGCAATATGGCATCTACCATCTTTGCATTGAAATAACCAGGTCCTAAGTAGCACAGGCATGGAACCAAGACATGAACTAAATACTAATATCTGCAACTTTTTTTGTAGCCATAATCTACTATAGCATAACACATCAAGGACATGTCTCATGGATACTTTATCAACTTTAAAGTTCAGTCAACAAAAGCAACCAGTTCATTAACTAAAAGAACATCAAAACACATTATCAATCGTCCTATTCTCTTAGCAAACTTCACCATTTTTGTAATTGATGTAGGGCGAAGTCGAACAGAAAATATTGAAGACTCCATTTTAGTAGATCCTTCATAATGCAACACCATGTTTGTTCTTAAAATTTTAGTTGAGCATGCCTAAGAAGCAAGAAGCAGTGCTCTGTTGGAGTCTGCTTAATTGAGACGAGACATATTAACAAATTAAATAACAACAACAAAGAGACACGGTTGGATTAGTGTCGGACACGGGTACAAGTGGTGTCAGGCGGTCAGGGACGATCTCGTATACAACATATTTATTGGTAGTGCTTGTCATTCCATGTCAAATAGGACGCAATCATGCTTACCTTGTGTGGGTTTTCTCTAATTGATAGGAAACCTGGCTTTTTAAACAGATACCTGTACCCAGTGCTTGGAACCGAGAGCTGTAACAAAGCCTCAAGAACCACAACACTAGAGTATGTTTCAACATTGTGGCATGGATGGAACTGTTGCTAATCAAAAAATTTGCCTTGTGCATCCTAAGGATTATGTTGACGATACATTTTACTGGTAATAAGCATTAACCTTGAATCATAATGAAAGAACCTCTATAGATCAGACATTTCTTATTGGAGCAAACTGAAGCTTTACAGATAGACATTCTATAGATTTTCTGGAACCGAAGGTATTGGATATGCATGAGGACTAATAAAGGAAACAGGTAACTACAACTTTTGAATTTCTAAAGTGGCGAATCATATGAATGCACCTCACAAGTTGCAAAGATCACAGCTAAACTAATAACCTGCTAGAGCAAAACCTCCAACTGTATTCCCCAGATTTTGAATTCAAAAGTTTTCAGTTACCTTTCAGGAACTTCCCAAAATAAAATCAAATGTAAAAGCCTGCATCTGATATAAACTTAAAAGCATAAGTGATCATACTTAGCTACTAACCAGTTGAAGAACCATCGGGATACTCATATGCAAATGCTCCCACGTAGAAAGGTTATCCCCTGTCCATGTAGCAGCGTACTTCTGGCTACCCACGAACCCAGCACGTGTGAGAACAAAAGGGCGTTTATTTCCATTAGCTAGCTTCATTCCTTCATAGGTTGATCTTGCCATGAGCATGCCATAAACCTTAAAATGCAGTCAAACCAATTGTAAGCATATTACATTACAAAAGGCAAAGGAGCAGGGGTATCATCAGCAAGCACATTAAGTACAACTCTCCTCAGAGCTGTTCAAGTATAAACTTCATCTATGTATAACGCGGAAAATGGGCTCACATTGTGATAGTATGAATGATTCTGGCAACCTCCAAATTCAGGATCTCCCCTGTGAATATTGCTCTCAGGCATAGTCTTTGTTACTGTCTGCAACACAGAAGACTCAATGAACGAAAGCGATGCAGCATAATAAGTTTTCTGAAGTTGTTCAGTAGGCCACCTTAAAAATAGCTGGTTCATTCATGTCATTCCATATACCATCCACGCCATTTGAGATGAAATCTTTAACTAGGTTAGCCCACCATGATCGGGCTTTCGATTGAGTGAAATCGGGAAACACACAAGGCCCAGGCCACACCTCCCCTAAAGATGGAAGCAAAAAGATGATTAATCTGAAAATGTATACAAACAATAATAAAGGTTTAAACTGCAGGATAAAGACATACCAATGAAAGGCTTCCCATCTGCTGTTTGAACCCATACATCTGCTTTGGAACCACTATCATAAACAAAGAATCCCTTTTCATACTTAATCCCTGGATCAAGCATCCAGATTGCTTTGAAACCTGATTGATGAAGTTCTTCCACAAGGGACTTTGGATCTGGAAAACGCTCCTGACAACATGTTCAGAAAATATTTTAGGATGTATTATTAAACAAAGGCCATTCACCTAAGTTATCATAAGTAAATGATAAAGAAAAGACAAATTTAATGCCAATGAAGCAGAACCTATCTAAGATCAGATACCAAAACCAAGCACTTCCATACATCAAACACTTTCTAAAGGTCATTTTTTATAAGAGCACTATAAAATTCATAATTAATGCCTATTTGTGAATATAGATGTTGACCAAAAGGTCAAAGAAGGAGAAGGGGATAGAAGCATCCAACTGTAAACTTCACAAGTAAGTTAATTACTAAATATGTAAAACTATCCAGATAACTGGAAAATTGGATATATGATTTAGTTTACAACTTTAAGTAGCTCGAAATGACATGAATATAAAGTTAAGGTAACAGAAGAGAATAAAATTCTCTTTACAGAGATTCAAAAAGAAGATACAAAATTCCTTTCCTTGTTACCTGCTTCATGCATTATTCCTTTTTGTATAGATAGGAATTTCATGAACAGAAACCAAATGAAATATATCAGTGGGAGACAAGAATTTCTCTATTTCATATAAAAAGTAAATATTAACAAGCATTCTTCTCAGTTTAACTGCATATAAGTTAATGCCTGGTCATGAAAAAATTAATGTTAATTGGCAGGAGATTAAAAAAATTGATTATTGTCTGACATATATCATTGACTTGGACTAACTGCCTGTAGAATCAAATATACCAGGATGAGAGAGAGAGAGAGAGAGAGAGAGAGAGAGAGAGAGAGAGAGAGAGAGAGAGAGAGAGAGAGAGTACCTTTGCAAATGTAAAACATCGAAAACCGTCCATGTAGTCAATGTCCATCCATATGACATCACAAGGAATTTTCTTCTCCCTGAAGGTCCTTGCAATCTGCATGAAGTAATCAGACGCAATGAAATATAAGATTCAAAAGCCAGATATATACTTATCAGACTTTAGTAAAATGAGGAAGACAAATAAGAAAGATTAATGTAAGTGGAGGATAAGAACAGACCAATGAAACCGGACAAGCATTGCAAACTAAGGGCAAAATTAGAGCTCGTATTGTCCCGTAGCTGAGTAGTTCTCATATCTGAGGATCTCCCCTACCCCCAGCCCAGTAACTGGCAGAATCAATCAAATGCACATAAATGGAGGGACGAAGAAGAGGATAAGAAAATGGCAACAGTGGTGGCAGAGGAAGAGAGAAAAGAAAAATAAATAAGGTAAACTGCATTCAGGCAGCCAGAAGAAAGAGACAAAGCAAATAAACTTGCAAAACAAACACCATGAGGAGAGTAAGAGACTGTTTCACATAATGAAGTGACCGTACCTCTCGAAC
Organism: Nicotiana attenuata; assembly: GCF_001879085.1. NCBI lineage: Eukaryota > Viridiplantae > Streptophyta > Magnoliopsida > Solanales > Solanaceae > Nicotiana > Nicotiana attenuata. Next base: position 213,003 of record NW_017670516.1, read on the forward strand.
ACGAGCATCAGGAACATAGCTCCATCGGCATTGGTGATAACCCAAGGCCCACTTTGGAGGCATAAACACAGTTCCTGAGTTCAAATTGCTGTGACTAATACTTCAAACAAACTAAATATAATAAATGGGGAAATGAAAGCTGGGAACATGTTGGGGGGAGGAATAGGTTAATGATTTATCAAATTAGAAGACTCTATATTTTGAGCTTAATCTTCCACAAAAAATGACACACACTCAGATACGTAAGAAGGAGCAGAACGAAGGTAATCGGCTCACAGAAACATCTCATTACATGAAATGCATCAAAACTCATTTAAACAAATGCAGGAAGTTATTATCTAAAGAAAATGGCACAGTCTGAAATATGGAAAAAGCAGCAGCAGAACGAAAAATTTAGGTTTACATAAGATGCATCAGAAACCATTTAAACAACTGTGTCAAACTGGATTCATTGATTCAATTGCTTTAGACATGTACCAATGCTGATTATAGAGATATAAGGCAGAAAATAGGCATCAATCTTCATCTTTTTGTAATTTGTCTGCAAAATGTTCAAACATTCATGCCATCTACTCAATTGTGCCCAGCCCGATCACAGCTAGTAATTGCCATAGTCAACATAGAGATGACAGGCTACAGTAGATTCAAAATTATGCTGCCCAACAGCAAAGGCAAGCTCTCGTAAATTCGAAATTTCTCCACAAATCTACCTAGAACAATTAGTAACTGGTAAATGTGATTCGACAATGGGGTCATTATTTTAACATTCATCCTCGATTGATGTTGCTGTAGGTTCTCAATTTCATCCACAATAATGCGTGTATCACGTTCCAAAAACTGATGCATTTAGGTGCCGAGCAGATAATCCAGACATATCTATTTATTAAAAGACAAAATAAACATATTTAGGTTGATGCCTGGGAGTAGGACTTTCTATACTTAGTTACAAGGTCCAATGAAGATCATAAGAACCGAAGTGAAAGATTCCTTTGCTGGCCACCTAAGTTACGCGGACTCTTCGATTTTGGTGCCGTCCCCGTCACGATACGAGACGGGGACGGGAGCGGGAGCGGGAGCGGGATATGTCCCGGATTCGATCAACTGACTTCGGACACTTTGACCAGAGTCCATCGACAAATTTGGGAGAAAAATTGAGATTTTGATTTCTCGAAATCAAAAATAAAACAGATTTAGGAGAATGAAAGAATAATGTCCATCTTGGAGAATGAAAGATTGAATTCTACAATATTCATGTAAGTTTTTCACAGAATATCTCTCAAAATTTACAATATTTTTATAGCTCTATTTTTATTAGCCGAATCCCCGCACCCGTATCCATATCCGGATCCGCACCCCCGAATCTTAAAGTTTAGATTTTGCCGAATCCGATACTCGGATCCGTCCCCGTATCGGATACCTGCACCCGAGTCCGAGCAACTTAGCTGGCCGCTACTTTCTACTCAGTGATAGAAAAATCAATTTAAAGATAAGCTTCTATATTTATGAGAAAATGAAGAATAATACTGCAGGAAGTTACCGATTGCACGAGAGAATGATATGAGAACATCAATTGGTAAAGCAAATGGGCCGAATGTGATGACAGGATAGGATTGTTGACAGATAAACCTTATACTGGATTCTTGTCGCAAGTCAATCTGCTCAAACGACATAATCATTCAGTGATTCATAATTGTAGCTTAGTATAGAATATGCGCCTTGATACATACACAAACAGACATACAGAAAACGCACGCTAGTGCTTGCATGGGTGTAGAAAGTAGAGTAAGCTAGTACCTCACAGCGATGTGTTGTATCTGCCAGAACTCCAAGTGTCTCTCCACTGGGAAGAACAGCAAGCACCCACGGGTGTGATTGGTACAAGGAGGTAGTTCCAGGACCATAACCCCATGCATCAGTATTCCATGTAAAAATCTGAAAATAACAAAATTAAATTTGCAAGTGTAATTAATTTGTTAACCACCTTCATATGTCTTTCTTATTGGAAAGTCAAATTTTCTTCATGTCTTTCTTATTGTGTTTTATTCCCATCATCAAAAAGGACAAAGACCTTACGCTTGGTTCTTTAATTTGGAAAAGCGCCAATTGGTATCAAATGTATGCATTTATTAGATTTCTGTTTCATCACATGTTCCAAAATCAACAAGACAGACTAGTCATTAGCAAACTGGCCACTGTTGATAGTTCACAGTTAGGCTCTTTCATGTAGTACACTTATAATGTGTTAGAGACCACAGAACTTGCACTTCTTTTTCCAATTAATCCAGGGATTGTGTAAGTATTAAGCAAGTGATGCTCTACCAAGATCTGCAGTATGTATGGTATGCTGTTGCATGATAGGCTTGGTCGAAATGTGATTTTCAATACCATTGTTCCTAATAAATATGCTCAGGACCGTTGCTACTCTTAGCTTTCATGGTGCAAGGCTATAGGTTCAAGAAACAGGTTTTTATTGATATGGAATGAGATCAGATTGGCAGTGTTCTATCTACGACTCTTCTTGGAAATAGCTTTTCACTGGTCTTTGTTTCCGGATAGTTTGTCCTCCATAAGAATAGTTCCTTTTAAATGCTTTTATATGTTGCCTAGAATTCATAAGATATGGAGAAAGAGACTTAGCTAAACTAGAAAAGCATTTAGAGTATGTCTTGTTCAACAAAATTGTATGTGAAACTCACCCTTTTCCCAGTTCTTTCAAGCTGACCACTAACCTCCCCTGTTCCATAGAACGATGTACCTGTTGGAAGCTTAATTGAAGTCGAAACATCTCAATCAATGACATATTCAGACCTTTTTCATTAGTGAAATGGAGAGGAAATGGAATAAGACACCAGGGCCTGAAAGTGTTACCTCAATGTTAACAACTTGTTGTCCCATGACACATTCAAAAGTAGGAATATGTGATGGAACTTTATGGATAGACATTATCGGTGTCTCCCTAACATTGGGATCAACAAAGGAAAAACTCGGAAATGCTGCATTTCTATCATCTGCAGAGCAATCAAAACGAAAGACTCCTTCCTCCAAAATAGGTTCGAAAATCATGTTCCCCGTTCTGGCATCTGACATTGCAGTTCTACCGTCTATTCTAGCCATTTTCGACGCAACAAAACTTACACCAGTAGACCTCTTAATAACAGTCTTCGCTCTGCACGCCAAAGAATAGAATTAGCACTTATCAAAAAAACATGACTTTCATGGATGATGAAGACCAGTACATTGAAATATCCAATACTTGTGTCAGGAGAACATATATATCACGCAAATTTTCAATCCAATCATAATACTCTAGAACTCAATTGGAATACTAGAGTAAAGAAATATCCATCCAATTATCAGATACACCAACTCAATTGGAACACTGAAACCAATGAAATTCAAGAAAATTCTACCACTTTGATCAAACCCAAAAGTGAAGCACAGGAACTCAAAGATTGTATTATCAAATGACTGAGGACTAGAGTTCCCAACATTCTAAGAAATGCATTCCACAGATTTCAACTTCCAGTCAATCAAGAAAAAATAAAAACACCCAACAAAGTAAAGTGAACTAAAGATTCAATAATAATTACACAAACTCTTCTTTAACCAATCCTTAATCAAATTAAACCAAATGGGACAACAAAAAGATTAAAACTTTAGAGTAAAATGAACCTGATTAAACGATGAACACAAGTTGTACTTCTAGAAGTAAGCAGACTAATGCAATGCAAAAAAATTGTGTTGTTCAGAGACCCATTTGAAACCCTAGGATTGGCACAACATGGACTAATGGAATGGCCAAAAATGTGACACTTTGGTGATATAATAATGCTATTTGGAAACTGTAGTTTGTCCATAAATGGGTTCCTCCTGAACCGAAACCTTAACAATTCAGTAACAAAACAAAAAAGGTGCAGAATAAAATGAATATAATAGTATAGAGTAGTGTACTACGTCAGTATGAGTTAGCCATATCCGTAGAGTGAGAAAAGTGTGCATGATCAGAAACAATGAGTGAATTATTGAGTCATATTGTTTGAGAAGGTGGAAAGCCGTGAGTGTAGGTCAGAGTTTTTGTCCATTTGTGAAGGCACTTTTTTCAGCCGTTGGTAATATGTCCATTCTATCTTTTCGCACATAAAGTGAAGTACTTGATACCGAATGAAAAAAAAAATGAAGTGAAATTTAAGTTTTTTTCTTTTTTCTTAGAATTTTTTTCTAAAAACGTGTTTGTGTATGAAAATTTGTAAACTGATTTTTTGAAAGTGAAATTTTCAAAAACTTGACCACTCTTTTAAGTTTTTTGGAAAAAAAAAATTTCTCACTCACAAAACTACAATATTTTTTCAAGTGAAATACATGTTTAAACATAGTTTCAAATTCCAAATATCACTTTTCAACTTAACTTTAAATACTATTTTTTTCAAAAATTATAATTTTTATGTTTAAAATCCTACTTAGTCCTTTTTTTAAATCTGAAAACAGTATTAAAACTGACTTTTAAAGGCAAATACTTTAGTTCTGGTTTTTTTTTAAGAGAAAATACATTAAAAAAATCCCCCGAAACTTGTCTCGGATTTGCTACTACACACTTATACTTTAGGGGGGTCCTATTATACCCCTTGAACTATTTTCAAGTGTAATTAATTCCACATTATTAGCTGACGTAGCACTATGTGACGACCCGATAAGTCGTTTTGAGTACTAGCCCTTATTTTCATGTTTCGAAACCTCCACTAGCTTCATTTGGTGAATTTTGATTTGTATGCGTGGTCCGTATCTTTTTTTTCTGAAGGTTTTTATGTAAAAATTTGAAGAAATGTGATTTTTGGCTTAGTAAAAACAACTTGAGTTGTCTAGGGTCAATATTTTGGGTAAACAACTGCGGATCGGTGTTTTGACGATTCTGGTAGCTTCGTATTGTGATTTTGGACTTCGGCATATGCCCGAAATTGAATTCGGAGGTCCCTAGGTTTATTTGACTTGTTTTGCCAAAAGTTAGCAATTTGAATGTTTGGAAATTTTCTAGGTATGACCGTAGGTTGACTTTATGGCTACCGGATTAAATTTTTGGTTTTGGGACTTGGTATAGGTCCATTTTTCTATTTGAAACTTGTTCTGCAAAATTTGGTACAATTCGGAGTTGGTTTGATAGGATTCCGACGCTTGGTTGTGATTCTAGAGGTTTTTGTGTTTTCTATTGAATTTCATGCGTTTTGATGTCTGATTCGTGTTCCTAAATGTTATTTTGATGTTTTGGTCGTGCGAGCGAGCTCATATGATGTTTCTAGACTTGTACATGTTTGGTTTGGAGCCTGAGGGGCTTGGATGAGTTTCGGATAAGCTTCGAACAATTTTGGACTTAGGAGATGGTTTTTAGCTATTTCTGGTGCATTGTGCTCCGCGATCGCGAAACTTCTCTCGTGTTCACAAAGAGAAAATTTGGGCTGAGGTGCTGGTTGTTCTTCGCGAACGAGGATCCGGTCGCGAATGTGAAGCAATGGGGGGCTTGCCCTTCGTGAATGCAACAGGCTTCATGCGAACACAAAGCTTTGTGGGATCTGGGGAAAGGTCGGGTGGTCCCTCTTCGCGAATGCGGACCTTGGTACGCGAATGCGAAGGCAGGTGGAGAGTTAAGCCTTCGCGAACACGAGGAGGACCTCGTGAACGCGAAGGCCAATTAGCCAGTACATCGCGAACGCATCAGGTGCTTCGCGAACGCATGAAACACCTGACGACCAGATATTTAAAGTGCAAAAAATCGGTATTTGGTCATTTTTAACCATTTTGAAGGCTAGAGCTCGGCCTGAAGGCGATTTTGAGTAGTAATTTCATCCACACTTTATCGGTTAGTGATCTTTTACTAGTTTTGATGTATTTTCATAGTCACCCATTGATTTTAACCTTTAATCGATAAATTTAATGGAAGAAATTAGGGACTTCGGGTAGAATTTAGGGATTTTGCAAAATAGAGATTTAGACCTCAAATTGAGGTCGAAATTCGAAACAAATCACATAACCGGGCTCGAGGGTGAATGGCTAATCACGTTGTGGTCCGAATCTCGAATTTTGACCAAGAGGGTCCGAGGTTGTTTTGTTGACTTTTTTAAAATTCATTAAAGATTGAATCTTTTTCACTCATGGGTAGTTTCTAAAGCTTATTTTGAATTATTTGAACTATATTTGGCTAGATTTGACGAGTTTGGAGGCTAGTTCTAAAGGAAAGGTTGTGGTTGAGTATTGATTTGATTGCGGAAAGAGGTAAGTGTTGTGTCTAACCTTGACTTTAGGGAATTAGGACTTGTTGAAATATTTGTTATGTGAATTATGTGGAGAAACAACCTATATACGAGGTGATGAATGTATATACGCTGTCATGGGATTTAGCATGCGGGATTGGGCTATTTATTTCCATGTCTTTATTTATTCCATGTTATTTCTTATTACATGCTTTAATTGTTACATCTTCTTACTTGACATATATGCTATACTTGTTAATTATTATTTAATTGTTACTTGCTTTAATTTGTTCATTCTCACACGATTTCTGCTTATCTGCTATCTTCTTCTATTTGCTTTAATTGTACATTTTCATTGTCACGTGTTTTACCTGTTTTTATTGTCCTTATATTACTCGATACACTCTATTATGTTATTTCGCTAAGCCGTTTAGCTATTCTTATGTTGACGAATCGGAAAGGTTTGGGATTTCGAGGTGTTAGATATTCTCTGTTACATTGGTAGTTCTTAAATGTTCAGTACGTGTCATCCTCTTTTGGGTTGATATTTCGTAAATATTATTGTTGAGTTGTTTATGTTGGTAAATTTAAAATTGTTGGGATCGGATTGCACGCTGTAACGGTATTGAAAGGATATGAAATGATATGAAGGAATAAGGGCGAAAAATAATATGAACAGATGATGATATGGTGGAATCGGGTTGCACGCCGCAACGGATTTGATGTGTTGTAAGTTGTTTATGGCTATAGAGATTGTTCTCGTTATTTTAATATGAGATTTGAGTTTATTTTTATTCTGGAGCCCTCTGGTAATTGACTTTCGGGTTCGTTTATATGAGTTTACTGCTTTTTTTCTATACTCGTTTTTCTCTTATTATTTCTTCGTACAGGTTATTTTGAGTGACTTGCCATAACCTCATCACTACTTCGTCGAGGTTAGGCTCGACACTTATAGAGTACATGGGGTTGGTTGTACTCATGCTACACTTCTGTACTTCTTGTGCAGATACCGGTGTTGGTCCCAGCGGCGCGTAGAGGAGATCTTGCCTGGACTAGCTTTCAGCAGGAGAGTTGAGGTAGAGCTGCTGATGTCCATAGTCCTTGAAGTCCCCATCCTTTCAAAGGTTATGAGCAGCTTAGTAGAGTCTGGAGGATCGATAAGGAGACGTCTGTACTTATCTTCTAGAGGTTATAAGGCTTTAGGAAAATTTCACTTCTTTCTTTCTCTATCATGCGACTTTATTCAATTACTGATGTTTGAACCATTCCATTCTTGTTCCCTCGCAGATGGTGAGGACACGCACATCATCTATAATTGGGCAGGAGCCGAAGCCCCATGTTGCAGCCACTACCAGGGGTAGGGGCCGGGGCCGAGGCAGAGGAAGGGCTCAGCCTAGTTGCAGTAGCACCCGTTGCGGAGCTCAGATTGATCATGAGGAGGAGATTCCTATTCAGACCACACCAGTCGGATCCGCTCAGGTCCCGGAGGGATTTATAGCAACTCCTATACTCCAGGAAGCTCTAGTCCGCCTTGTTGGACTTACAGAGAGTGTGGCTTAGGCCGGAGTATTTCCCATGGCACCAACTGTCTCTCAGGTTGAGAGAGGAGCACAGACTCCCGCCACTCATACTCCAGAGCAGATGGCTTCCATATATCATACTCCGGGGATTCCAACTGTTGGGGTAGTTCAGCCCGTTATTACTACACAGCCCGGAAAGAGGCCTGCGATGTCTTCTAAGGGATTGATGAGGTTGGATAAGTTCACCAAGCTCTTTCCTATTCATTTTGGTGGTACACTTTCTGAGGACCCACAAGATAATTTGGACCGTTGCCACGAGGTGTTGTGCGATATGGATATTATGAAGTCCAATAGAGTCGACTTTGCAGTGTTTCAGATGACTTGTTCTGCTAAGAGGTGGTGGCAGGATTATAAGCGGAGCAGACCAGCAGGTTCACCTCCACTTACTTGGGATCGACTCGCAGCTATTTCTGGAGAAGTTCATTCCTTTTACTCTGAGAGAGTAGTACCGTAGGCAGTTCAAGTGCCTCCAGCAGGGTGACAGGACTGTTACCCAGTACGAGACTAGATTTGCAGACCTAGACTGCCATGCAGCTATCTTGATTCCCACTGATGAAGAGAGGGTGAGAAAATTTATTGATGGTCTTACTTTTAGTATCAGGCTACAGATGGCCAAGGAGACGGAGAATGGTATTTCTTTCCAGCGGGCAATAGAGAATGCTAGACGGATCGAGATGACTTGTAGTCAGGGTAGAGAGACAGTGTATGAGAAAATGCCTCGTTATTTGGTGGTTTCAGTGGTGTCTCATATGGAGGTAGAGGTTCATCTGGTAAAGGCCATCCTCATAGGCCGATTCAGTCAGCGCTTCAGGTAGCACACGGTGCTTTAGGTAGTCGTGGTTCTTATGGGTCTCGTCCTAAGTAGCCAGAATTTAGTACACCTTCAGCTCCTATTAGTGCACCACTGCTATAGAGTTACTACAGTGGTTATCCGGGCCTTCGAGGTTAGTCTCATCTTCAGCAGCCACAACACCCGAGATAGTGCTTTGAGTGTGGAGGTACGAGTTACATTAGGAGGTACTATCCCAGATTGATGAGCAGCAGACCATAGTAGGGTATTCGCGCTATGATTCCAGCACCGGTTGCTCTACCGCCTGTACCACTAGCTGAAGGCAGGGGCCAGGAAGCTAGAGGTGGTGGTCAGGTTGTTAGAGGTGGAGGCCAGCCAGTTAGAGGTCATCGAGGAGCAGAGGTCAGAGTGGTGGGGCTCAGTCCCATTTTTATGCATTTCTAGCCAAACCTGAGGCATAGTCATCTTATGTCATCATCACAAGTATTGTTCCGATTTGCCATAGAGATGCCTCAGTTTTATTTGATCCGGGTTCTACTTATTCAAACGTGTCATCCTATTTTTCTTCATATATGGTTATGCCTCGTGATTCTTTGAGTGCCCCTGTTTATGTGTCCACGCCTTTGAGAGATTCTATTGTGGTAGATCGTGTTTATCGCTCGTGTGTGGTTTCTATCGGGAGCTATGAGACTAGGATAGACCTTCTACTTCTGTATATGGTGGACTTTGATGTTATCTTGGGCATGGATTGGTTGTTACCTTATCATGCTATTTTGGACTATCACGCCAAGACTGTGACACTAGCCATGCCAGGGTTGCCTCTATTAAAGTGGAGAGGGACTACTGGCCATTCTACTAGCAGAGTTATTTCTTATGTGAAGGCTCAACATATGGTCGAGAAGAGGTGTCTGGTATATTTGGATTATATCTGCGATTCTAGTGCGGAGGTTCCTTCCACGGATTCGGCTCCTGCTGTGCATGAGTTTCCAGAGGTGTTTCCTACGGATTTGCCGGGGATACCACCCGACAAAGATATCGACTTCTATATTGACTTGGCTCCAGGCACTCAGCCCATTTCCATTCCACCATACTATAAGGCCCTAGCTGAGTTAAAGGAACTGAATGAGCAGTTGCAGAATTTGCTTGATAAAGGATTCATTAGGCCTCTTATCTTGGGGTGCACCGGTGTTGTTTGTAAAAAAGAAGGATGGTTCAATGAGGATGTGTATAGATTACCGGCAGTTAAACGAGGTCACTATCAAGAAAAAGTATCCGTTGCCGAGGATTGATGACTTATTTGATCAGCTTCAGGGTGCCAAAATGTTTTTGAAGCTTGATTTGAGATCTGGCTACCATTAGTTGAGGATTAGGGCATCATATGTCCCTAAGACAACTTTTTGGACTCGCTATGGTCATTATGAGTTCTTAGTGATGTCTTTTGGCTTGACAAATGCCCCAACAACATTTATGGATTTGATGAACCGGGTTTTTAAGCCCTATCTGGATTTTTTAATGATCGTATTTATTGATGATATATTGGTCTACTCCCGCAGTCGATAGGAGCATGAGCAGCATCTGCGCATCGTACTTCAGACTTTGAGAGATAGTTGGTTATATGCCAAGTTTTCAAATTATGAGTTTTGGTTGGACTCTGTTGCCTTTTTGGGCCATGTTATATCTTCCGAGGGCATTAAAGTGGATCCTAAGAAGATTGAGGCAGTTTAGGACTGGCCTAGATCTACTTCAGCTATAGAGATTTAGAGCTTCCCGATGGGTTATTATCGCCGATTCATGGAGGGGTTTTCATCTATCTCATACCCATTGACCAAGTTTACCTGAAGGGTGCTCTTTTTAGATGGCCTGACGAGTGTGATTTGAGATTTTAGAAGCTCAAGACTGCATTGACTACAGCCCCAAAGTTGGTGTTGCCTACAGGTTCGGGATCTTACACTGTGTATTGTGATGCATCGCATATTGGGCTTGGTGTGATATTGAAACAAGATGGCAGGGTGATTTCTTACACGTCTCATCAGTTGAAGATTCATGAGAAAATTACCTTGTTCATGACTTAGAGTGGGCAGCCATTGTTCACGCGCTGAAGATTTGGAGGCATTATATATACGGTGTTCATTGTGAGATCTATACTGACCATGGAGTCTCCAGCACCTGTTCAAGCAGAAAGACCTTAATTTGCGATAGCGGAGATGGTTAGAGTTGTTAAAAGACTATGATATCACCATATTATATCATCCGGGGAAGACCGATATGGTGGTCGATGCATTGAGTAGGAGAGAATGGGTAGTTTGGCATTTTTACCAGTAGCAGAGAGGCCACTAGCCATGGATGTTCAAGCTTTAGCCAATCAGTTTGTGATATCGGAGCCCAACCGGGTTCTTGCTTGTGTTGTGGCATAGTCTTCGTCGATGGAGCGTATCAAGGCTCGCTAGTTTGATGATCCCCACTTGTTGGTGTTGAAGGATGCGGTGCAACGGGGTAGTGCTAAGGAGTTTGTGATTAGAGATGATGGTTTTATGCAGCTTCAATGCCAAATTTGTGTTCCAAATGCTGATGGGTTGAGAGATTTGATCCTTGAGAAGGCACACAGTCCGCTCTATTCTATTCACCCAGATGTCACGAAGAAGTACCGTGACTTGAAACAACACTATTGGTGGCGAAGAATGAAGAAAGACATTGTTGCTTATGTATATCGGCGTTTGAATTATCAACAGGTGAAGTATGAACATCAGAAACCGGGTGGGTTGACTCAAAGATTGGAGATACCGGAGTGGAAGTGGGAGCGCATCACTATGGATTTTGTGGTAGGCTTGCCACAAACTTTGAGGAAGTATGATGCAATTTGGGTTGATGTGGACGGGTTGACTAAGTCCGCACATTTAATTCCGGTGGCAACTTCCTATTCTTCAGAGCGGTTGGCTCAACTTTACATTCAAGAGATTATCCGCCTGCATGGCATGCCCATTTCCATCATTTCTGATCGAGGCAGGCAATTCCACATTTTTAGACAGCCGTGCAACGTGAGTTAGGCACGCGGGTTGAGCTGAGCATAACCTTTCATCCTCAGACGGATGGACAGTCCGAACGCACCGTTTAGATCTTGGAGGACATGTTACGTTCTTGTGTTATGGATTTCAGAGGTTTATGGGACCAGTTCTCACCTCTAATAGAGTTCGCCTACAACAACAGTACTAGTCGAGTATTCAGATGGTGCCGCATGAGGCCTTATGTGGGAGACGATGTCGTTCACCGATTGGATGGTTCGAGCCTAGAGAGGCTAGGTTGTTGGGCACCGATTTGGTCTGTAATGCTATGGAGAAGGTTAAGGTGATTCAAGATAAATTCCGTACAGCTCAGTCCATGCAGAAGTGTTGTGCAGATTGGAAGGTTCTAGATGTAGCTTATATCGTGGGCGAGAAGGTTCTTATCCAAATGTCTCCTATGAAGGGCGTGATGCATTTTGTAAAGAAGGGCAAGTTGAGCCCGAGGTTTAATAAGCCATCCGAGATCTTAGAGAGAGTTGGGGAGGTTGCTCACATGCTCACATTGCCTCCTAGCCTATCAGGCGTACATCCAGTGTTCCATATTTTCATGCTTCGGAAGTACCATGAGGTCGCATGTTTTGGACTTTAGCACGGTTCAGCTTGATGAGAATTTGTCCTATGAGGAGGATCCAGTGGCTATTCTATCCCGGCAGGTTCGACAGTTGAGGTCTAAGAGTTTTCCTAATGTGAAAGTGCAATGGAGAGGCCAGTAAATCGAGGCAGCTACGTGGGAGTCCGAGTCCGATATGCGGAGTAGAAACTCACACCTTTTCACTAGTCCAAGTACTTTTCGATGTCCGCTTGAGGATGAACGTTTCTATTAGAGGTGGAGAATGTGACGACTCGATAGGTCGTTTTGAATGGTAGCCCATATTTTCACGTTTCGATACCTCTACTAGTTTCATTTAGTGAATCTTGATTTGCGTGCGTGGTCCGTGTCTTTTTTCGGAAGGTTTATATGTAAATATTTAAAGAAAATATAATTTCTTGCTTTAAAAAAAATAACTTGAGTTGACTACGGGCAAAATTTTGGGTAAACATCCCCGGATCGGTATTTTGATGATTTTGGTAGCTTCGTATTGTTATTCTTGGACTTGGGTATATGCCCAAAATTGAACTTGGAGGTCCCTAGGATGATTTGACTTGTTTTGCCAAAAGTTAGCAATTTGAATGTTGGAAATTTCCTTGGTTCGACTGTAGGTTGAATTTATGGCTATCAGATTCGAATTTTTTTTGGGACTTGGAATAGGTTCGTTTTGCTATTTCAAACTTGTCAGCAAAATTTGGTGCAATTCGTAGTTGGTTTGATCGGATTCGGATGCTTGGTTGTGATTCTAGAGGTTTTTGAGTTTTTCATTGAATTTCATGCGTTTTGATGTCCAATTCGTGTTTCTAGATGTCATTTTGGTATTACGCGAGTGAGTTCGTTTGATTTTTTAGACTTGATGCATGTTTGGTTTGGAGCCAAAGGGGCTCAGGTGAGTTTCGGATAGGCTTCAGACCATTTTGGACTTAGGAGATTGTTGGTTTTCAGCTGTTTTTGGTTGTGCTTCGCGATCGCAAAGGGAAAATTTAGGCTAGGGGGCTGATTGTTCTTTTCGAGGAGCAGGCCACGAACGTGAAGCAATGAGGGGCTTACCCTTCACGAACGCGACAGGCTTCACATGAACGCGAAGCTTTGTGGGATTTGAGTAATGGTCGAGTGGTCCCTCTTCGCAAACACGAACTTTGGTTCGCAAACGCGAAGGCAGGCGGGGAGTTAAGCCTTCGCGAACGTGAATGCCAATTGGCTAGTGCATCGCGAATGCGTTAGGTGCTTCGCGAAGGAGAAGAATACTTGACGCCTAGATATTTAAAGTGTTAAAAATCGGGATTTGGCCATCTTTTACCATTTTGAAGTCTAGAGCTCGGCCTAGAGGCGATTTTGAGGATTAATATCATCCCCACTTCATTCGTTACTAATTTTTGACTAGTTTTAATGTATTTACATAATCACCCATTGATGTTTAACCTTTAATCCATGAATTTAATGGTAGAAATTAGTGATTTGGGTAGAATTAGGGATTTTACAAAATTGAGATTTAGACCTCAAATTGAGGTCGGATTTCGAAACAAATTATATATAACTGGGCTCGGGGGTGAATGGGTAATCGGGTTTTGGTCTGAATCTCGGCTTTAACCAAGCAAGCCCGGGGTTGAATTTTTCCAAATTCATTAATGATTGAATCTTTTTCACTCGTGGGTAGTTTCTAAAGCTTATTTTGAATTATTTGAACTATATATGGCTAGATTTGACCAGTTTGGAGGCTAGTTCTAAAACAAAGGCTGTGGTTGCGTATTGATTTGATTGCGTAAAGAAGTAAGTGTTGTATCTAAACTTGACTTGAGAGAATTAGAACTTGTTGAACTACTTGTTATGTTAATTATGTGGGAAAACGACATATATGCAAGGTGACGAGTGTTATATGCGCCGTCATAGGATTCAGCATGCAGGATTGGGCTATTTATTTCCATGTCTTCATTTGTTCCATGTTATTTCTTGTTACATGCTTTAATTGTTACATCTTCTTACTTGACATATATGCTATACTTGTTAATTATTATTTAATTATTACTTACTTTAATTTGTTCATTTCTCACACGATTTTTACTTATTTGCTACTTGTTTCTACTTGCCTTAATTGCACATTCTCATTGTCACATGTTTTACCTATTTTTATTGTCCTTATATTACTCGATGCACTCTATTATATAATTTCTCTTATGTGATCCACTTAGATATTCTTGTATTGATGAATCGGAAAGGTTTTGGATTTCGAGGTGTTAGATATCTTCTGTTACATTGGTAGTTCTTAAATGTTCATTACGTTTCATCTTCTTTTGTGTTGATATTTCGTAAACATTGTTGTTGAGTTGTTTATGTTGGTAAATTTAAAATTGTTAGGATCGGGTTGCACGTCGTAACAGTATTGAAAGAATACGAAATGATATGAAGGAATAAGGGCGGAATATGATATGAACAGATGATGATATGGTGGGATCGGGTTGCACGCTGCAACGAATTTGATGTGTTGTAAGTTATTTGTGGCTGTAAAGATTGTTCTAGGTATTTTAATATGAGATTTGAGTTTATTTTTATTGTGGGGCCCTCTAGTATTTGACCTTCGGGTCCGTTTATGTTAGTTTAATGCTTTATTTCTATACCCGTTTTTCTATTATTATTTCATACAGGTTATTTGTGAGTGACTTACCATAACCTCGTCACTACTTTGTCGAGGTTAGCTCGACACTTATAGAGTACATGGGGTTAGTTGTACTCATGCTACATTCTGCACTTCTAGTGCAGATACTGGTGCTGGTCCCAGCGGCGCATAGAGGAGATCTTGCCTGGACCAGTTTTCAACAGGAGACTTGAGGTAGAGCTACTGACATTCGCAGTCCCTGAAGTCCCATTCCGTTTAGTCTTTACTGTTTACCTCATTTCACGCAGTTGTATTATTTTTGTTCAGATTTTGTTTGTAGTACTCTAGATGCTCATGTATTCATGACTCTAGATTTCTGGCATATGTTTAGACTGCGCCATGTTGTACACATCACCACTATTTCAAAAATATTCAGTTTTGTATTATTAATGATCTGCTTTAAAAATGTTAAAATGGTTAACTGACTCTCTAATGTTGGTTTGCCTACCAAGTAGATGTTAGGCTCCATCCAGGTCCTAAGGTTGGGATTCCTTATCGTGACATACTAGCAGTGTATTGCACATGTATCTAGAGCGTGACAAAGCAAATGTAAACGAAAAATTACAGGGCCTTTATGACGTGTGTCCAAGAGATACTTTTTTCTCTTTTTACTTTTATTTAAGTTCTTCTTCAACAATTCTCTTCAAATCTGCAACATATCCCACCACCCATGGCCTCACACAACCAATTCCTCCTTATCATAACCTGCTCAACACCGTCACCTCAAACTCTCTTCAACCTACTCCAATGGTGAACTATAAACTATAACCACTCACAAAATAAAATCCAAGAAGCAATCTGCTTCCCTGCACAACTAAAGTAAATCCCTTCTCCAAGATAAA
The DNA here is from genome assembly GCF_001879085.1 of Nicotiana attenuata. Classification (NCBI taxonomy): domain Eukaryota; kingdom Viridiplantae; phylum Streptophyta; class Magnoliopsida; order Solanales; family Solanaceae; genus Nicotiana; species Nicotiana attenuata. Next base: position 228,755 of record NW_017670516.1, read on the forward strand.
TCTCGGGAATAACCTCTTTTTATTTTTTTCAGTACACCAAATGTTTTATCCCAAGAACATATGAGGAAATGATAAAACAATTCTTTCACAATTGGCTTCAATTTCCCCTCCATCCATCTGAAGGAATATAGCTAGTTTGGAAGCAACAATTTTGCGAAATTTACAGTGGAAAAGAAGGTTCTATACACTAAATGTGAACGATTAATAAGAATCAATTATTTGGGTCTTTTTAGCAGATATAGACCATGCATTGTTTTTCTTATAAATACAAAGAAGTTGAATAAGATTAATTCTTGTAAAGGAATCAAACAAAATTCTTCTCGGTTAGATGATGCTGGAAATAATAATTCAATTGAACACCTTGTTGATGAACCTACTTAGCAGATTACAGATTTATTTTATCTGCTATTGTTAATATTGGGATGGCCCAAAATGTAGTTATGTATCTATGTATTTCATTTATTCTTTCCATCCAATGGATAGTGGACTCGGTTCATGTATACATAGCACTAACCTAATACTTGTAAAGGCTTTATGACATTTTTCTCTTCAGCTAATAATGAGATTGAGTTTTCTTTTTTGATACATATGAATCCTCATGTCATTTCATCTTTTTTCCTTTGATTTTCTCATGTTAACATGGTATTAGAGATAGAGGTCTAGCCTCTGATGGTGACTAGGTGCATATCGATCTTATTCTTGTTCGATTTTGCTGAGATTTTTCTTTTCGTTGCTCTATATTTTCGGCGATTTCGCCAACAATTTGGGATTTTGGAGATTTTATACTCTGCAATCTTCATGTATTGGTTCATTTGATTCTGATTCATCAATTTTGTCAGTTTTGGTTGTTGTCGTGAAAGCTAGGGATCTTCTCGTGAATCGATATTTTGGTATTATTTATGCAATTGTGAAATTAGGGTTCTAATTTTTGAAATACCAGACGACAATTCTTCATCTACTACCTCCTCCTTATCTCGCATCATTTTTCATGAGGATGATTACACGCATCCGTGCCATCCTCTATACGTTCATCCATAGGACGTCCTGGGAACACCTTTGGTTTCTAATCCTTTTGATGGGAGTTGCTGTGGGAGTTGGAGGCAAACTATTATGTTCGCTCTATTTGTAAGGAACATTTTAGACTTCATTAATATCTCATCTGAGAAGTTGCCTTTCACTTCACCTCTTGCTAGACAATGGCAAAGGTGCAACAATCTTGTCATCTCCTTACTAACCAACTCTTTGACTAAAGAAATAATAGAGTGTTGAGTACTCGGAATTCACCAAGGATATTTAGAATAAATGGGAGGAACGTTATGAAAAAGCTGATGTTGCTAGGGTTTATGAACTTAAGAAGGATTTAGCCCACATATTGCAAGGAGCTCTCGACGTTGCTTGCTTTATCCCTGAGTCGAGCGAGGAATTGTTCTTCTTGTGGATCTAAATCCGATTACCAAAAGGATGAATACGTCCAAAGATTTTATCAATTTTTTATGGGACTAACACCATGTGTAGCCAAACTAGGAGCAACATCCTTATGATTAAGACTTTCCCTTCCATCAACAAAGTATATAGCATCCTGCTATTGGATGAGAAGAAAAAATACAGTTGTCACATATGTCTCAATATTCCTCCTGTTCTGCTTTGTTTAATGCTCGAGTGTCCAAGCAAAGTTTTTCTAAGAAGATTTTTCCCGCTAAAAATAGTTTTGAGCCTCCAAAGACTGAGGTTGTTGTAAATATTGTAAGAAGACAGGATATTTTATCGATAAATATTATATATTGCATGGATTTCCTCCAAATTTTAAGTTCAACAAGTCATCCTCTGCACCTAGAAGGACAACAGCTAATGTTGAAGTTGAGTTTTCTACTAACGTGTCTGCATGTCCATCCACTTCTGATGGTTCCAGGAATGAGGAGAGAACTTTTATTCCCAGTCTAACTAAATATCAGTACACTTAGTTGATATCACTATTGCAACACTGCCCTGTTTCTCGTCATTCCTATCAAATCCCTACACCTCATAGCTCCTGCAAACTTTGATGGTAAGCTCTTGCCTACTAGTGTGTCGTTCAAGGCTTGCATGTTATCACAAGTAGATAATTCAATTTTGATTGTAGATTCTGGAGCTTTAGGCACATGACTTCAAATAAAACCCTTCTCTTTAATATTTAAGTGTAACGACCCGGCCGTTCATTTTGAGAAATTAAGCTTTGTTCGGCAACGTAAGGTCTGGAATAGCTTCATAATATGAGTATCGACTTGCGCGCATGGTTGAATTCAGTTAACGGATGATTCAGAGTCAAATTGGAAGAAGGAATCTAGTTTTGAAAGTTTGAACGGTGAGAATTTGATCGGAGTTGAAATTTTGAGTAAACGGCCCTGGAATGGGTTTTGGGTGATCTCAACAGCTTCGTATAATGATTTTGGACGTAGGCATGCGTTCGGATTGTATTTTGGAGGTTCATAGCTAATTTAGGCTTGAAATGCCGAAAATTGAATTTTGAAGTTTCCGATTTCGATAGTGAGATTTTGATATCGGGGTCGGAATGGAATTCCGAAAGTTGGAGTAGCTCCATAGTTTAGAATGTGACGTGTGTGCAAAATTTCAGGTTATTCGGACGAGGTTTGATAGACTTTTTGATCGAAAACGTAATTTGAGAGTTTTTGGAATTCTTAGGCTTGAATCTGATGAAAAATTGGTGTTTTGATGTTGTTTTGAGCGTTCCGAAGGTTGGAACAGGTTTGAATGATTTTTTAGGATTGGTTGGAATGTTTGTTGAGGTCCCGGGGGCCTCGGGTGTGTTCCGGATGGGCCACGGCTCATTTTTTCCTATGTTTGAACTGCTGTTCTACTATCTGGTGTTTCCTTCTATGCAATCGCATAGGCATAGCCGCGATCGCGTAGTACAATGTCAAGCTTCCATATTTTCCTTCGTTGCGTTTGCACAGATAGCTGCGCGATCGCATAGTGTATCTCTGGGCCTCAACATTTTTCCTTCTTTGCGATCGCATTATTTTGTTCGCGATCGCGTAGCACAAAATTTGGACAGTAGCCATTTTCCTTCTACGAGATCGCATCAGTCCTTTCGCGATCGCGTAGCACACTTTGGGCCAGGAATATTTCTTCTATGCGATCGCATCTCTTCTCCCGCGATCGCGATGTACAAATACCTGGGCAGTATTTAAATAGCCCATCCGCGACCCTTCTTCATTTTTCCATCATTTTTGAACGGGATTGAAGCTTTTGAGGGAGATTTTTGAGGAAACCAAAGGGGAATCACTTGAGGTAATATTCTTGACTTCATAACTCGTTTATATGTTATTAAAGGTCTAATTAGTGGTGAAAAATTAGGGAAAAATCAGTGCAAAATGGGTAATTAGGGCTTGAGATTAAGAGACCTTAAAATGGGTATTTGTGGGGTCAATTAACTCCAATTTCAGTGTTCTTGATATGTATAGACTCGTGAGAGTGCGAGGGTTCTAAAAATGTGAACTTTACCCGATTCCGAGGCGTGGGCCCAATGGGCGTTTTGGTCATTTTACCTAATTTTCGTATTAGCTTAGAATTTATTTGTAGAATCAGATACTTGAAGTGTTATTTACATTATGCAATTGATTTGAATAGATTTGGGCCATTTGGAGTTGAGTACTCGTGGCAAGAACGTGGTTTCGGGTTGATTTTGAGCCGGTTCTAGGTAAGTATCTTGCCTAACCTTGTGTGGGGGACTTCCCCTTAGAATTTGAGTCTGCTGTATTGATTGTAGTTCGTGTACGCGAGTTGACGAGTGCGTGCTCGGACTTATTTGTGGAAAAATTGGCCTTTTAGGGTTCTTAGGTCCTTATATTCACTGTGTATGAATGTGTACTTGATATGCTTGAGTATTCCACTTACTAGTTTCACCTCTACATGATCTAATTGGAATTAATTGCTCATGATTCATTCTTATTGCCTATTTGACTCTTATTTTGCTTAACTGAAGACTTTTACCTCTTCTATTGTCATGCTATCTTTCATAATTGCTCATCTTTATTGGAAATCATTATTATCTCCCTGTAATTGTTTAGTCTTGATTGAGGAGATGATTATCTTCCCGCTGCTCATCCTTAATGGAAATTATTGTATATTCTTCGTAAATTGCCCAACCTTATAAGAAGTTTAGATGATCTATGTTTAGTGGAAATTTCCTTATTTGGAATTATTTGATTCGTGTTAGCTTCCTTGTTGTTGAATTACATATGGTGGGATCGTTGCTTCATATTATTTCCTCCCTTGTTGAGTTGTTCTTATCACGCTTAATATTCTCTATTGTGGTTATTCCTTGTGAGCTAGTTTTACCGTCTCCTTGTGATCGAAAGTTCTTAAGTTGATTTATTTGTCGTGTTCTTGTATATATTGTCATTGTTGCTGTTGTACTTGTTGTGGTGGTGCATAAGGTTTCTGTCGTGCGGTTGTTGATATTGTGATGCACGAGGTTTCTGCCGTGCGGTTGTTGTTATGGCGTTGCACGAGGTTTCTCCCGTGCTATTGCTACTATTGATATATTGCACATGCGGAGTGACAAGGCGGGGTATGTATGTATATATATATATATATATATATATATATATGCTTATATGTGGGTCGCGCATGTGGCGAGACAAGGTGGGAACATTATGATGCACGTGTGGCGAAACAAGGCGGCACTCATTATGTTATTATTTGCACACATGGCGAGACAAGGTGGGCTATGTCAGGGATTGATTGTGATGATTTGTGATGGACCGGAGGCATTCTTGTTGTTTAATATTGTGTTGTGGTACGCTTACCTGTACGAGCTTTATCTCGTGAAAGTTGTGAGGAAACATCTTACGTGTTGTCCGTTCTTTTGCTTACGCTTATTAGCTGGTAGGAACTATGTTAGAGCACTTGCACAAGCATACACGTAGTTGAACACTCCTATTGGATGCGAAGTCCTCCTGATTTTGCTGAGTATAGGTGTACACCCTCGTTTACTTGTTATATATGTGAGAGTGGCTCTAGTTAGCAAGTGAGTTGTCAGCATGACCATGAGGTTGATGGGGGCACAGGATGCCAAGTGTTAGATTTCAGGTACATGGGACATCGTGAGCTGTAATTTGTCCGAGATTCGGTACTTCGTGGAAATTGTTGGATAGGACCTGATGTGAACACTGTCGTAGGACCTAAGTTATTGCTTACCTTTACTGTAGTGTGAATTTAGGATGTGGGTTTGTGTTTTCTCTCGCTCTTCTATGTCATTATTTTGGTATTTCTGCTGTTACTTGTAGTTTTCTTCCCTTATTGTGATTGTAGTATTGTTAGCCATTTCGTGTAGTCCTTATGTATATATATCATGTTCCGTTGTTCCTATATTTGTAAGTTTATTGGGCCGGTAGGTGATACTTACTGGGCACCGCTGTGGTGTGCTCATGCTACTCTTCTGCACATTTTTATTGTGCAGATCTAGGTACTTCCACTCAGTCTTATCGTCCTTGAGATGAGGTGCTTCTGTAGAGACTTCGAGGTATATCTGCCACGTCTGCAGACCGAGAAGTCCCTTTCTATCTTTCTGTAATAGTATAGCCCTTCAGTAGTTTTCCTTTTGTTAGCCATTTCTGGAGTTAGAGCTTCTTATGTTTCTCTTAGCTTGTGATTCATGGGGTTCCGGATTTTGGGAGTGTTAGGTTGAGATTTTTGTACTGTTATGTGCCAGGCGACATCTTAAACACTGTTTTATTTTACTATTTTGGTTTTTAAATTATTTCTTCCGCAATTGTTGTTTATATTCTGCATTGTTAGGCTTACCTAGTCGTAGAGATTAGGTGCCGTCACGATGGTTCACGGAGGGTGAACCGGGATCGTGACAAGTTGGTATTAGAGCTCTAGGTTCATAGGAGTCATGAATGACAAGCCGATTTATTAGAGTCTCACGGATCGGTACGGAGATGTCTGTAGTTATTTACGAGAGGCTATGTAACTGTTAGGAAAATTCCATTTCATTTGATTTCCCTATCGTGCGAGATTTTTGACATCACAACCCTAAACCTCTGTTTTCCATTCTCTCACAAATGGTGAGGACACGTGCTACCAGAGATGATCCGGTACCCGTGCCCCCTATGGAGCCGTCAGAGGTCGGGGCCGGGGTAGAGGTCGAGGACACGCACGGGGTGCAGCCAGAACATCCGCACGAGCTGCCACCGAGGTACCACCAGCAGCTCCAGCCGGAGTCCAGGCACCTGATACGCCTACTGCTACTACTACTCCAGCTCTTTAGGAGACTCTTGCGCAGTTCATGAGCATGTACACCACTTTGGCTCAGACAGGGTTACTTCTCCTTGCTGCAACCACATCTCGGGCCGGGGGAGGAGCACAGACTCCCGCCGCCCGCACTCCTGAGCAGCGAGTGCATGTTGATCAGGTCCCAGAGATTATTCCTGTACAGCCTGTAGTCCCGGGTCAGCCCAGGGACGGGTCAGTGGCTTCAGAGGATGAGCAACGGAGACTTGAGAGGTTCAAGAAGTATGATCCTCCTGTATTCAATGGGTTAGCAGCAGATGATGCCTTGGGATTTCTGGAGGAGTGTCACCGTATCCTCCGCACTATGGGTATATCAGGATTGAGTGGGGTTTCTTTCACTGCCTTCCAGCTTCGAGGAGCCGCCTATGAGTGGTGGCGCACCTATGAGTTAGACAGTCTGGATGAGGCAGCTTCACTGACTTGGATCCAGTTTTCAGATATATTCCTGAGAGAGTTTGTCCCTCAGAGCCTTAGGGATACATGGCGCGCAGAGTTTGAGCATTTGAGCCAGGGTACTATGACTCTCTCGGAGTATGCTATCTGTTACACCAGCTTGTCTAGACATGCCCCGTCCTTGGTTTCTACTGTTCTCGCGAGGGTTCGCCGGTTTAATGAGGGGCTTATTCCCAGCATCAGGTCTAGCATGGCTCGTGAGTTAGAGATGGATATTTTTTATCAGCAGGTGGTGAGCATTGCTAGGAGGATAGAGGGTATGCATGCTAGGGAGAGAGAGGACAGGCGGGGCCATGAGAGAGAGGGCAGACGAGATTAGGAGAGAGAGTTTGAGGAGGCGAGGAGGCCTCATAGACCGGGGAGATCTGCTGGTCTTTATTTTGGAGGCAGGGTGCGACATGGTAGAGGTTTTGTGGGTTAGCCAGTTCAGTTCGCGCTTTAGGCTTTGCATGGTGACTCAAGTGTTCATGGGTCTCAGGGTACCCGTACCGCACAGTTCCCACAGCCTCGTCAGCGGAGAGGGTGCTTTGAGTGTGGAGATACTAGCCATATGGTGAGAGATTGTCCCAGACTTCGGGCCGATGTGTCACAGCGAGGTATTCAGGCGAGTAGAGGGCGCCCAAGAGGGGGAGGCCCGGCTCGTTGATGTGTTTCATATAGTAGGCTAAAGGCCGCTACGCCAGCTGAATGTCATTCAGGTATGATTTTGATTTGTTATAGAGGAGCACCATCTGTAGTTCATTACAGTTCTACTTATCGGGGTGAGCTTCCCTATTTATTTCCTCCACTTATGGGTAAGTTTCATGATTAGCACTCTGTTTATGTGATTACCCTGTTGGGAGGTTCTACGAGTGTTAGTCGTGTCTATCGTCTGTTTCTAGTCATTTTTGAGAGTTATGAGACTAGTAGTAAATTCCTGTTGTCCTTTTCGGTAGGCTTGATGTGATCTGTGAGTATTTTGGCTACGGGCCGTGATGTTCATGCTCCACCGGTGTGGGGGCCAGTACGTGTTGTAATTTTGTTGACGGAATTGATCTAGTGAGAGTTTCCAGCTGGTCTGATGTGTACCCTACTTGTGATTAAGAGTTGAGGGCGGGACCCTCGTGGTATCATGTGAATTGTTGTGTTGAGATCGGGCTGTGTACAGCGGAGAGAGTTATATCAGTGTGAGATCCTTGTGAATCTTTTATATGCATTAATTCTTTCTTGTTAGATTGTTTTGTAGATTAGTATTGATAGAAAGATTTGTGCTTGTCAGGCTTGTTTGATGGTTCCCTTATGTGTTTCCCTTTCCATATTCAGTCATTTTCGTTTTGTGCTTCTTGAGTTTTAGCTTGTGGGGTGTGTACCCGTTGGTATTAGCTGTGATTAGGTGATTCGAGTGTTTAGATATGTGGCTTTCGTGGTTCTTGTATCATCGTCAGTGTTATGGAGGTTTTAAACGGGTTCCTATTGAATATGAGGCTTATGGCCGGAGTCGGATGTGATTTCGGGCAGATATTGTGATCAGAAATGTTCATGTGGGCTTTGGTGTGATGTGTCATGTTGAAACGTTGTACTATATGAGTGTCGGCATGAATTGAAGTAACTGGTTGAGACTGATACCGAGTATGGATTTAGCATCGGGCCCTTGGAAATGGATGGGAGGTGAGAATTTTGGCCCTAAGGCTTATTGGTATTGTTAGAAAGGCTCCATTTCAGTTGAGATGATGCCGCCAGGTTTATGTGGAATAGGGTGATGTGGGATCACCCGCGGGTGTATGTTGGAAGTGTGCATTCAGTGACTTGAGGACTTCGAGGCGAATCTTGGCACGTTCGAGGACGAACGTTGGTTTTAAGAGGGGGAGGATGTAACTACCCGGCCGGTCATTTTGAGAAATTAAGCTCTGTTTGGCAGTGTAAGGTCTGGAACAGCTTCATAATATGAGTATCTACTTGCGTGCATGGTTGAATTCAGTTAACGGATGATTCAGAGTCAAATTGGAAGAAGGAATCTAGTTTTGGAAGTTTGAACGGTGAGAATTTGACCGGAGTTGGACTTTTGAGTAACCAGCCCCGGAATGGGTATTGGGTGATCTCAACAGCTTCGTATAGTGATTTTGGACGTAGGCGTGCGTTCGGATTGTGTTTTGGAGGTCCGTAGTTAATTTAGGCTTGAAATGCCGAAAGTTGAATTTTTGAAATTTCCGGTTCGATAGTGAGATTTTGATATCGGGGTCGAAATGGAATTCCGGAAGATGGAGTGGCTCTGTAGTGTTGAATGTGACGTGTGTGCAAAATTTCAGGTTATTCGGATGAGGTTTGATAGACTTTTTGATCGAAAGCGTAATTTGAGAGTTTTTGGAATTCTTAGGCTTGAATCCGATGAAAAATTGGTATTTTGATGTTGTTTTTAGCGTTCCGAAGGTTGGAACAAGTTTTAATGATGTTTTAGGATTGGTCTTCATGTTTTGTTGAGGTCCTGGGGGCCTCCGGTGTGTTCCGGGTGGGCCACGGGTCATTTTTCCCTATGTTTGAACTGTTCTTCTGCTATCTGGTGTTTCCATCTATGCGATCGCATAGGCATAGCTGCGATCGCGTAGTACAATGTCAAGCTGCCATATTTTCCTTCATTAAGTTCACACAGATAGCTTTGCGATCGCATAGTGTAGATCTGGGCCTTAACATTTTTCCTTCTTTGCGATCGCATTGTTATCTTCGCGATCGTGTAGCACAAAATTTGGACAGTAGCCATTTTCCTTCAACGGGATCGCATTAGTCCTTTCGTGATCCTGTAGCACACTTTGGGCAAGCAACTATTTCTTCTATGCGATCGCATCTCTTCTCCCGCCATCACGATGTACAAATACCTGGGCAGTATTTAAATAGCCCATCCGCGACCCTTCTTCATTTTTCCACCATTTTTGAACGGGATTGAAGCTTTTGAGGGAGATTTTTGAGGAAACCAAAGGGGAATCACTTGGAGGTAATATTCTTGACTTCATATCTCGTTTATATGTGATTAAAGGTCTAATTAGTGGTGAAAAATTAGGGAAAAATCAGTGCAAAATGGGTAATTAGGGCTTGAGATTAAGAGACCTTAAAATGGGTATTTGAGGGGTCAATTGAACTCCGATTTCAGTGTTCTTGATATGTATAGACTCTTGAGACTACGAGGGTTCTGTAAATGTAAATTTTACCCGATTCTGAGGCATGGGCCCAAGGGGCGTTTTGGTCATTTTACCTAATTTCGCGTATTAGCTTAGAATTTGTTTGTAGAATCAGTTACTTGAAGTGTTATTTACATTATGCAATTGAATTGAATAGATTTGGGCCATTTGGAGTTAAGTACTCGTGGCAAGAACGTGGTTTCGGGTTGATTTTGAGCCGGTTCGAGGTAAGTATCTTGCCTAACCTTGTGTGGGGAACTTCCCCTTAGGATTTGAGTCTGCTGTGTTGATTGTAGTTCGTGTACGCGAGGTGACGAGTGTTTGCTCGTACTTATTTGTGGAAAAATTGGCCTTTTAGGGTTCTTAGGTCCTTATATTCACTATGTATGAATGTGTACTTGATATGCTTGAGTTTTCCACTTACTAGTTTCACCTCTACATGATCTAATTGGAATTAATTGCTCATGATTCATTCTATTGCCTATTTGACTCTTATTTTGCTTAACTGAAGATTTTTACCTCTTCTATTGTCATGATATCTTTCATAACTGCTCGTCTTTATTGGAAATTATTATTATCTCCCCTGTAATTGTTTAGTCTTGATTGAGGTGATGATTATCTTCCCGCTGCTCATCCTTAATGGAAATTATTGTATATTCTTCGTAAATTGCCCAACCTTAAAAGAAGTTTAGATAATCAATATTTAGTGGACATTTCCTTATTTGGAATTATTTGATTCGTGTTAGCTTCCTTGTTGTTGAATTACATATGGTGGGATCGTTGCTTCATATTATTTCCTCCCTTGTTGAGTTGTTCTTATCACGCTTAGTATTCTCTATTGTGGTTATTCCTTGTGAGCTAGTTTTACCGTCTCCTTGTGATCGAAAGTTCTTGAGTTGATTTACTTGTCGTGTTCTTGTATATATTGTCATTGTTGTTGTTGTACTTGTTGTGGTGGTGCACGAGGTTTCTACCATGCGGTTGTTGATATTGTGATGCACGAGGTTTCTGCCGTGTGGCTGTTGTTATGGGGTTGCACGAGGTTTCTGCCGTGCTATTGCTACTGTTGATATATTGCACATGCGGCTTGACAAGGCGAGGTATGTATATGTACATGCTGATATGTGGGTTGCGCATATGGCGAGACAAGGTGGGAACATTATGGTGCACGTCTGGCGAAACAAGGCGAGCACTCATTATGTTATTATTTGCACACATGGCGAGACAAGGTGGGCTATGTCAGGGATTGATTGTGATGATTTGTGATGGACAGGGGGCATTCTTGTTGTTTAATATTGTGTTGTGGTACGCTTACCTGTACGAGCTTTATCTCGTGGAAGTTGTGAGGAAATATCTTACGTGTTGTCCGTTCTTTTCCTTACGCTTATTAGCTGGTAGGAACTATGCTAGAGCACTTGCACAAGCATACACGTAGTTGAACACTCCTATTGGATGTGAAGTCCTCCTGATTTTTCTGAGTATAGGTGTACACCCTCATTTACTTGTTATATATGTGAGAGTGGCTCTAGTTAGCAAGTGAGTTGTCAGCATGACCATGAGGTTGATGGGGGCACAGGATGCCAAGTGTTAGATTTCAGGTACATGGGACATCGTGAGCTGTAATTTGTCCGAGATTTGGTACTTCGTGAAAATTGTTGGATAGGACCTGATGTGAACACTGTCGTAGGACATGAGTTATTGCTTACCTTTACTGTAGTGTGAATTTAGGATTTGGGTTTGTGTTTCCACTCGCTCTTCTATGTCATTATTTTGGTATTTCCGTTGTTACTTGCTGTTTTCTTCCCTTATTGTGATTGTAGTATTGTTAGCCATTTCGTGTAGTCTTTATATATATATATATATGTCATGTTCCGTTGTTCCTATATTTGTACAGTTTATTGGAGAGGTAGGTGTCTTGACTGTTCCTCATCACTACCCCACCGAGGTTAGTGTTGATACTTATTAGGGACCACTGTGGTGTGCTCATGCTAGTCTTCTGCACATTTTTGTTGTGCAGATCCAGGTACTTCCACTCAGTCTTATCATCCTTGAGGCGTGGCGCTTCTGTAGAGACTTCGAGGTATATCTGCCGCGTCCGCAGACCGAGGAGTCCCTTTCTATCTTTCTGTAATAGTGTAGCCCTTCATTAGTTTTCCATTTGTTAGCCATTTTTGGAGTTAGAGCTTCTTATGTATCTCTTAGCTTGTGATTCATGTGGTTCCGGATTTTGGGAGTGTTTGGTTGAGATTTTTGTACTGTTATGTGCCAGGCGGCATCTTAAACACTGTTTTATTTTACTATTTCGGTTTTTAATTTATTTCTTCTGCAATTGTTATTTGTATTCCGCATTGTTAGGCTTACCTAGTCGTAGAGACTAGGTGTCGTCACGAGGGTTCACGGAGGGCGAACTGGTGTCGTGACATTAAGTCCTTCATACTCCCTGTCTTGTTTAATTGCCCAATGGTTATAAAGTTAAGGTTGCTAACACTAGCTCTCTAACCTTGTCTGCTGTAACGACCCGGCCGATCGTTTCATGAGTTACCGCTCTGTTTCCCCCATTTTTGCTTCTTATTGCTTTGTTTATCGGTTCTATGTGTGATCGGATTGGTTGGCTCGGGTTCGGAAAGGTTTTGGTAAGGTTTGAGACACTTAGTCTCTTTTTAGAAAGCTTAAGTTGGAAAAGTCAACCGGATGTTGACTTATTTGTTAGAGGGCTCGGATGTGAATTCTGATGGTTCAGATAGCTTCGGGAGGTGATTTGTGACTTAGGAGCGTGATCGGAATGTGTTTTGGAGGTCCGTAGTAGATTTAGGCTTGAATTGGCGAAAGTGAAATTTTGGCGTTTTTCGGTTGATAGGTGGGATTTTGATGTAGGAGTCGGAATGGAATTCTAGAAGTTGCAGCAGCTCCGTTGTGTCATTTGGGATGTGTGTGCAAAATTTTAGGTCATTCGGACGTGGTTTGGTATACTTTTTGATCAAAAGCGGAATTCGGTTTAGAACCTTAGGCTTGAATTCGATGTGATTTGGTTGATTCGATGTTGTTTGAAGTGTTTTGAAGATTGGTATAAGTTTGGATAGTGGTATATGATGTGTTTGTACTTTTGGTTGAGGTCCCGGGGGCCTCGGGGTGATTTCGGATGGTTGGCAGAAAGTTTGAAAGTTGGTTTTGGCAGCTGAAGATCTCCCATTGTTGTCATAACCGCACCTGCGGCCAGGGGACCGCAGGTGCGGTATCGCAGATGCGTGGTTGGAGCCGCAGGTGAGGCCAAAGGCTTGGTGGAGTGAAACCACAGATGCGGTATGTGAACCGCACCTGCGCGACCGCAGATGCGGAGAGAGGGTCGCAGGTGCGGGAGGCGACTTAAGTGATGACCTTAGAAGCGGTTCCTGGACCGGAGAAGCGGTACCGCAGATGCGGAATCCCTGTGCCAGAAGTACTCCATTTCCTTCGCGAATTTTTGGCTAAGTACTCCATTTTTGAAGACGGGAAATGAGCTAGGGCAGTGAATTCAAGGGAAAAATAGAGGTGAATCAGTTGGGTAAGTTCCCTAAGCTTCATTACTTGTGTTTATGACCATTTTTCCATTGGTTAATCATGATATTAGTGGAAATTAAGGGTAAAATTTGAGGAAACTAGGGCTTGGTATTGGAGACCTAGACTTGAGGATTTGAGGGGCCATTTGTGGTCGGATTTTGGAACTTTTGATATGTATGAACTCGTGGGGAGATAAGGAGTCTAATGATGTAAAGTTTATCGAATTTTGAGACGTGGGCCCGGGGGTCGGGGTTTGGTTAATTTCAGGAATTTTGTTGCTTTTCGATTGTTTTCGAATGGGCTTTGTTCCCTTAGCATATTTTGATGGTTACGTTCTGATTGTGCCTAGATTTGGAGCATCCGGAGGCCGATTCGAGGGGCAAAGGCATCGCGAGCTAGAGTTCGGGCCGAATTGTGGTGAGTAATGATTTTAAATATTGTTCTGAGGGTATGAAACCCCGGATTACACAGCGCTAGGCTATGTTGAGGTGACACACACGCTAGATGACGAGAGTGGGGTCGTGCACCGTTGGGGATTGTGACTTGGTCCATCCCGAATGACTGTTTTACTGCGTATTTGATTGCAAATTATTTGATGTTATCATGTTTTGGGATAAATGCCATATTTGGGCTTTGTGCCAACTATTTGGACCCTTAGGGGATTTTTACTGTCATTTCCTCACTGTTTTGACTTTATACGTGTACTCAATCATGCTATATTTTACGGTTTTCGTAACTCAGCCATGTTCACTCTGTTTTAACACCTAAAATGATATTTTAAAAGATATCTTGAGCTGAGCATCATGTTTTACTGTTGCCCGAGTGGCTTACGGATTCTGACTGAGTAAGGCCGAGGGCCTGTGTTGTGAGGATACTTTTGTGTCGGGCTGCACGCCGCAGCATTGATACACTGATTATGATTATGAGGCCGAGGGCCTAAGATTGTACGCCACGAGGTGGCTTATTGATATGAGGTCGAGAGCCTATGTGATTATGCCATGAGATGGCTTGATATTGCGCTTGGGCCGTAAGGGGCCCCTCCCGGAGTTTGTACACCCCCAGTGAGCGCGGGTACCCATTGTGATATGAGATATAGCCCGAGGGGCTGGTATTGTTCTATGTTATTGCCTGAGGTGCTGATTCTGTTGTTGTTGTGCCCGAGGGGCGGATTTTTATGTGTTTATCTCTTCTAGTTGCCTTTCATCTATTTGCTTAACTGCTTAAAAGGTGCTTTATGAGATTACACTGTTTAATTGTATTTTACTGATTTTACTTTGCCTCTTTATAGCATATTGTTGTGTTTAACGTGATTTCTTGTCGCTCAGTCTTCATTTCTTGTTATTACTCACTGAGTTGGAGTACTCACTTTACTCCCTGCACCCCTGTGTGTAGATTCAGGCGCTACAGGTCCTGCTTGCGAGGGTTGAGAGCTTCTAGCAGACTTCGGAAATTCACTAGGTAGCTGCTCGGCGTTTTCGCAGCCCTGTGCTTCTCCCTCTATCTTATTTTCTCCTATTCTAGTTATGTAATAGTGGTGTAGACTCTTTCAGACTTGTAGTTTTTATGATAGATGCTCATGACTGGTGACACCCCGATGTCGGGCTGTGCTTGATTGTTTTCCGCAAATTGTGCTATTCACTTTTATTTTGGATTATTATTATTATGTTAAATACTTAAATTGTGTTGCTTTAGTGGTTTAAAATGAATTGTGTTGTGTCGGCTGTCCTTGTATTCACGAGAGGCGCCATCACGACCGGGTCTGGGTTTAGGGTCGTGACAAGTTGGTATCAGAGCCTAGGTTACATAGGTCTCGCGAGTCATGAGCAGGTTTAGTAGAGTCTCGCGGATCGGTATGGAGACGTCTGTATTTATCCTCGAGAGGCTGCAGAACCTTTAGGAAAATTCCATATTCTTAAAATTCTTGTAGTGCGAATCTGTTGATCCGAGTACTAAACTTCTGTCATTCTATTCTCTCACAGATGGTGAGGACACGAGCGACCGGTTAGGATGGACGACCACCAGTACCACCAGCTATGGCCACTAGAGGCCGAGGACGCGGTCGAGGCCGTGGTAGAGGCAGAGGTGTGGCCCACACAACAGTTGGGGCAGTACCTGCAGATCTACCAGCCGCCCCAGTTCAGGATCAGGTCCCAGTTGTGGATGCTCCAGCAGCACCAACTCAGGCACCAGCTGTGCCTATTGTGATTTCAGGTTTTTAGGAGACCTTGGCCCAGATCTTGACAGTATGTACGAGTCTTGCTCAGGCAGTCGCGGTTTCTACTACCGCAGCCACTTCTCAGGCAGGGGAAGGCTCTCAGACTCCCGCCGCCCGCATACCCGATCAGGTGGTTCAGGGATTGCAGACACCGGAGGCACCACTAGCCCAGCCGGTGGCAGCTGATCAGGTTACGTAGCTCCAGTTATGCCTGAGGACGAGCAACGTAGATTGGAGAGGTTTGGCAGACTCCAGCCTCCTACTTTCAGTGGTGCAGAGGGCGAGGATGCCCAGGGTTTCTTGGATAGATGTCAGAGGATTCTTCGCACCGCAGGTATTCTGGAGACCAGCGGGGTTGCATTCACGACTTTTCAGTTTATGGGAGCTGCCTTCACCTGGTGGGAGGCATATGAGAGGCGTAGGCCTATTGGTTCGGCACCTCTTACTTGGCAGCAGTTCTCCGCTCTATTTTTGGAGAAGTATGTTCCACAGTCCCGCAGGGAGGAGCTGCGTAGACAGTTCGAGCAGTTGCGACAGGGGGACATGACTGTTACTCAATACGAGATGAGGTTCTCAGAGTTAGCTCGACATGCTATTTGGCTGGTTGCTACGGAGAGAGAGAGGATCGGGAGGTTTGTTGATGGCCTCACTTATCAGCTTCGGGTTCTCATGACTAGGGAGAGAGTGTCAGGTGCTACGTTTGAGGAGGTTATGGATATTGCTCGTGAGATTGAGTCAGTTCGTCGCCAAGAGCGCGAGGAGAGGGAGGTCAAGAGGCCTCGAGGACATGGTAGTTTTGGGGGTGCTCCTTCGAGGGGCCAGTTTCAGCACAGCAGAGGCCGTCAGTTCAGGCATGCTCAGTTAGCTCGCCCAGGTTATCGCGGGGCATCATCGGGCCAGGGTTCCCACAGTTCTCAGCAGGGTCATTCCTCACTCAGTGCACTTCAGCGCAAGATTCGTCCCGTGCTCCATCAGTTCAGGATTCTTCTACGCCAGGTGCGTCTGCTAGTCATTCCGGTGCTAGGGGTTCCCTTTAGTCCCCGCCTCCAGCACCCGGGAGTTGCTATGAGTGTGGAGAGATGAGTCACATGTGGAGGCAGTGTCCTCGTTGCCTTGGGGGTTCATCTCAGCAGAGGGGTCAGCCATCAGCTTCGGCGCCAGTTACTTCACCATCCACCCAGCCAGCTAGGGGTGGGGGACAGTCATGTAGGGGTCGCACAGAGGGGGAGGTCGATCTGGTGGTGGTCAGTCCCGCTTCTATGCACTTCCAGCTAGGCCTGATACGATTGCTTCTGATGCGGTTGTTACAGGTATTATCTCAGTCTGCCGCAGGGATGCTTCTGTGCTGTTTGACCCTGGTTCTACTTTCTCTTATGTGTCGTCTTATTTTGCCCATTATTTGGATACGCCCTGCGAGTCCCTCGTTTCTTCTATTCATGTCTCTACGCCGGTGGGCGATACTATTGTGGTAGACCATGTGTACCGGTCGTGTGTTGTGTCTATTGGAGGTCTGGAGACCCAAGTGGATCTATTGTTATTAGGTATGGTGGACTTCGATGTTATATTGGGCATGGATTGGCTATCTCCGTGTCGGGCTATTCTGGACTGTCATGCCAAGACAGTGACATTGGCTATGCCGGGTATGCCACTGATTGAGTGGCGAGGTTCGACCGATTATGTTCCCAGCAGGGTGATTTCTTTCTTGAAGGCCCAGCGTATGGTTGTGAAGGGTTGTCTTTCATATCTAGCCTTTGTGAGGGATGTCAGCGCAGAGGCTCCCAGTATTGATTCTGTTCCAGTCGTGAGGGACTTCCCAGATGTGTTTCCTGCAGACCTGCCGGGCATGCCACCGGACAGGGATATTGATTTTGGTATTGATCTGGTGCCGGGCACTCAGCCCATTTCTGTTCCACCGTATCGTATAGCACCAGCGGAGTTGAAGGAGTTAAAGGAGCAGCTTCAGGAACTCCTTGACAAAGGGTTCATTCGTCCTAGTGTGTCACCTTGGGGTGCACCGGTTCTTTTTGTGAAGAAGAAGGATGGCACGATGAGAATGTGCATTGATTACAGGTAGTTGAACAAAGTAACAATTAAGAACAAGTATCCTTTGCCTCGTATTGATGATTTTGTTTGACCAGCTTCAGGGAGCGAGAGTGTTCTCCAAGATTGATCTCCGTTCAGGTTATCACCAGTTGGAGCATCCGGAGGCCGATTCGAGGGGCAAAGGCATTGTGAGCTAGAGTCCGGGTCGTATTGAGGTGAGTAATAATTTTAAATGTTGTTCTGAGGGTATGAAACCCGGATTACACAGCGCTAGGCTATGTTGAGGTGACGCACACGCTAGATGACGAGCGTGGGGTCGTGCACCGTTGGGGATTGTGACTTGGTCCATCCCGAATGACTGTTTTACTGCGTATTTGATTGCAAATTGTTTGATGTTATCATGTTTTGGGCTAAATGCCATATTTGGGCTTCGTGCCAACTATTTGGACCCTTAGGAGATTTTTACTGCCATTTCCTCACTGTTTTGACTTTATACGTGTACTCAGTCATGCTATATTTTACGATTTTTGTAACTCAGCCATGTTCACTCTGTTTTAACACCTTAAATGATATTTTAAAAGATATTTTGAGCTGAGCATCATGTTTTACTGTTGCCCGAGTGGCTTACGAGATTTTGACTGAGTAAGGCCGAGGGCCTGTGTTGTGAGGATACTTTAGGGTCGGGTTGCACGCCGCAGCGTTGATACACTGATTATGATTATGAGGCCGAGGGCCTGAGATTGTACGCCACAAGGTGGCTTGTTGATATGAGGCCGAGAGCCTCTGTGATTATGCCACGAGATGGCTTGATATTGCGCTTGGGCCGTAAGGGGCCCCTCCCAGAGTCTGTACACCCCAGTGAGCGCGGGTACCCATTGTGATATGAGATATAGCCCGAGGGGCTGGTATTGTTCTATGTTATTGCCCGAGGGGCTGATTCTGTTGTTATTGTGCCCGAGGGGAGGATTTTTATGTGTTTATCTTTTCTAGTTGCCTTTCATCTATTTGCTTAACTGCTTAAAAGGTGCTTTATGAGATTACACTGTTTAATTGTATTTTACTGATTTTACTTTGCCTATTTATAGCATATTGTTGTGTTTAACGTGATTTCTTGTCGCTCAGTCTTCATTTATTGTTATTACTCACTGAGTTGGAGTACTCACTTTACTCCCTACACCCCTGTGCGCAGATTCGGGTGCTACAGGTCCTGCTTGCAAGGGTTGAGAGCTTCTAGCAGACTTCGGATATTCACTAGGTAGCTGCTCGGCGTTTTCGCAGCCCTGTGCTTCTCCCTCTATCTTATTTTCTCCTATTCTAGTTATGTAATAGTGGTGTAGAGTCTTTCAGACTTGTAGTTTTTATGATAGATGCTCATGACCGGTGACACCCCGATGTCGGACCGTGCTTAGTTGTTTTCCGCAAATTATGCTATTCACGTTTATTTTGGATTATTATTATTATGTTAAAGACTTAAATTGTGTTGCTTTAGTGGTTTAAAATGAATTGTGTTGTATCGGCTGGCCTTGTCTTCACGAGAGGCGCCATCACGATCGGGTCCGGGTTTGGGATCCTGACATCTGCTGACATCACTCTTCATAATTTCTTATATGTGCCCACATTTTACTACAACCTGATATCTATTTACAAATTGACCATTCAACTTTAATGTATTGTCCTATTTACCAGTACCATAGGTATGTTTCAGGGCCCTTCAATAAAGAAGCCACTGGTACTTGGTATAGTGGACAATGGATTGTACAAGTTCTAGTCCACACCTACTATGACACCTCTCACTGAGTTCCATTACTTTCAATTCTGCAAGTTCCATCTCTAGTTCTAATGTTGTTGATAGGTTTACTCATGTTTCTTCATTTCTTGCATGTTTTGAATCTGTTTCTTGCCCTGTTGTTGTGAGTTCTTCATCTAATGAGTCTGGTAGTTTTGCAAGTGTAAACAATATCAATAAAACAGATGTTCTTTGGCATTATAGACTTGGTCATGCTTTTTTTTCAAATGAGATGTATTGTTGATATTTCCTCATTCATCTCACAGAAACAATCATTTCCTTGCTCTATTTACCCTTTAGCCAGACAAACCAGGTTGTCTTTCCTAGACAGTTCTATACAAACTACTAAACCTTTTCAGTTAATTCATTTGGATACCTGGGGGCCTTATCATACTGTCAGTTCAGATGGGGCCAAATATTTTCTAACAATAGTTGATGACTTTTCCCAGAGCCACTTGGACTCATCTTATGAAATCTAAAAATCAATGCTTTTGACCTTCTTAAAGCTTTCATATCCATGGTTGAAACACAATTTTCACCAAAGTGCATAATGTTAGAAGTGATAATGCCTTGGAACTTGGCTCTAGTCTGTTTGGTTCTTCTTCTTCTTTATCTGATAAGTGCATTATTCATTAGACCTTCTTTCCCCACACATACCAGCGTAAAATGGTGTTATGGAAAAAAAGAATAGACATTTGCTTGAACTGCTAGATCTTTGCTTTTCAATCTTCTCTTCCCATTACATTTTAGGGTTATTGCATTCTCACTGCTACCGACCTTATCAACAGGTTCCCATCTCCTTTATTGAAGAACAAAAGTCCTTATGAAGTGCTTTATCACAAAACTCCCTCATATGCACATATTAAGATTTTGGTTATCTTTGTTACTCTACTGTTCCAAAGTCTCACAGGGATAAGTTCCGGTCAAGAGCTACTCCTTGTATCTTTTTAGGTTATTCTTTTGCTAAAAAAGGGTACAAGTTATATTTTCTTGTCTCTAAGTCCTATTTATTTTCAGAGATGTTTACTTTTATGAATACATTTTCCCTTTTTCTCAATCCTCCGGCATTACTACTTCTCCACCTACTCTTCCTTTTCCTTTCTTTATTTTTGACTTCTCTGATAACTCCCCTCCTTCTGTAGTGCCAGCTCAAACTTCTTCTTTTCCTTCCTCCTCATCTCTTTCTTCCTCTTTTGTTTACTCTTTTTCCAGTATCACTTGTTCTTCACCTTCTCCTTCTCTTTCTCCTACCATTCCTACTCCTTCTGCTCCTTTCCGTAGGAAATTCGACCTCATAATCCTCCTTCCTATATTACTTCTTCTGTTGTGATCCATCATCATGCTTTTGAACCCCATATCTATTCTCAGGATATAGCCAGTCCTGAGTGGCAACATGCTATGAGATAAGAATTTGATGCCTTGGAAGCCAATGAGACTTGGCAGCTTGTTCTCTTGCCTAAATGGAAGAAGCCCATTGATTGCAAATGGGTGTACAAAGTTAAATATAAGGTTGATGCTTCAATAGAAAGGTTTAAGGCTAGGTTGGTCGTTGAGGTGATACTCAGGTTGAGGGTGTTGACTTTACTGAGATTTTTTCTCTTGTTGTCAAATTATCCACTGTCAAAACTCTTATTGATGTAGCCATTAAGAAGCATTGGCCTATATTTTAGTTGGATTTCAATAATTCCTTGTTTCGTGGTGATTTGAATGAGAAGGTCTACATGAAACCTCCCCTGGCTTAGTCATTCCATCCTCTTCTTGTTCTTCTGCTCCATTAGCCTATAACTTATAGAAATCTTTATATGATTTGTGTTAAGCTTCTAGATAATGATATGCCAAATTGTCACAAGCCTTATATTCCAAATGATATTTTCACTCTCTTAATGACTACTCAGTTTTTACCAAGTATTCCGGGGATTCTCTTATCATCCTAGCAGTCTATGTGGATGATAATATCTTAAAAAGGACTGATCCTCATGAGTTGGTGGCACTTAAAAGTTTTCTACAAGCTCAGTTCAAGATAAAGGACTTAGGGTCTCTCCACTATTTTCTTGGAATAGAAGTTCTGCATTCTGCTTCTGGTGTTCTGCTTCATCAAAAGAAATTCCTTCATGATTTGCTTGTTGAGTTTCATTCTTCTGATGCTACCTCATTGGTCTGTCCACTTGAGATCAACTCCAAAGTGAGGGTCGGTAAAGGTGATCTATTGCCTCATCCTGATCAATACAAATGTCTTGTGGGTAAGTTGAATTTCTTGACCCATACCAGGCCGGACATATCCTTTGTTGTCCAACACCTTTCCCAGTTTATGCAGAACCCCTGTCTCCCACACATGAAAGCTGCTTTGCATTTTTTGAGATACTTAAAAGGGACTTCTGATTTTTGGATTTTCTTGAACAATTCTCCTGATCTTAACTTAACTGTGTACTGCGATAGTGACAAGGCTGCTTTCCATAATAAAAGAAGGCATGTCTTTGGTTTTTGTGTCCTAGGTGGTAGTTTGATGCTTTGGAAATCCAAGAAACAAGCATCGTCTCCTTATCTTTAGCTGAAGTTGAAGCTGTATATATTTGCTATGAGTAAGGCAGTTGCTAAGGTTACTTGGGTTGCCAAACTACTATTTGATTTTGGTCAGCTTGCTCCTTGCTATGTGCCTTTGTTCTGTGATAATCAGGTTGCTTTACGTATTGCTTGCATTCATGTCTTTCATGAGCGGACCAAGCATATTGAGTTGAATTGCCATTTTATTCGGACAAAGCTCAATGAGGGTCTCATTCACCTGATGTGTACTCCCATCTCTTCCCATCTTGTAGATGTGTTCACCAAGGTCATATCTGGTGCTGGGTATCATCTTATCTTGCGCAAGTTGGGGGTTTTGTCACCCTCCAACTTGAGGGGGCTTGTTCGAAATAATAGTTCAATTGAACACCTTGCTGATGAACCTATTTAGTAGACTACAAATTTATTTTATCCGCTATTATTAATATTGGGCTGGCCCAAAATATAATTATGTACCCCATATATTTATTTTAGAGAAACTTTCAGAAATCACTATGTTTTAGTAGTTATTAGCTAGTTGTAGCTATCATTTACTATATTACTTCCTATAGCTATGCTTTTAGGATTTTTAGAGTGTATTCGATGTATTTAAGCTACTGTATTCATGAATACAGTAGCATTTCTTGGCGTGAAACAGGGGATTACAGTTAGACAGATTATTGTATTTGACTGTATTCGACTGTATCACGGCGTGAAACAGGGGTTTACAGCTAGACAGATTATTGTATTCAACTGTATTCACGATATGTATTTGTGAATACAGTAACATAAATAGCGCAATTCATGGTCTATTCAGTTGTTTTTAAATGGAAAATGAATCAATTAACACAATAGACTCCTAAATATAACTCAACAAACACAATTATAAATCTGAATACATAAAATACATAAATTATATTAATTAAAAAAAAACATATGAATACATTGATGGAATATAGCGAGACAGTGAATACAATAAAATACATGAAATACGGCGAGATACATTGAAATATAATAAAAAAAGAAGACAATGAATACAATGAAATACATAGAATATAGCGAGATACATTGAAAATATATTAACAGAATCTTCAAGTTGCTCAGCCCTAAACTCCGTCGTCTTTGTTCAAGAACAACCCTAATGTCGTCTCGTCGATAGCAGATTTCGAACCTCTAGAATAAAATAAGATTTTCAGCAATTTCCCAAACTTTCTCCCACCACCTCCGCGGCGTCGCTTCTTTTCTGTCTCCGCCATCTCCAACTCAGTCGTCGGAGCAAGTTCCGTCTTCATCCTTGAGTGAAAAAATGCACACTTCAGTTCGTTTTTGCCACGGAAGAGAACGAATGCTTTGATGGGTCACTGTATTTGATGGGATAAACAAGTGGGTTTGAGCAATCTTGGAATAAAGAGGAAGAATTTGTAAAATTGGGCTGTTACGAAGAGGAAATTGAGGTTGTATTAATGGAGAAAAACTGGCGTTGAGAGAGAGAGAGTGGAGAAAAATCTGAAAGAATGAGAGAGAAAAATAATACAAAGCGTATTTTATGGCTTAAGGGTAGGAGGTGACCATAAATAGATATTTGGCTGTAAAAATCAAAAGGTAGCTATGAAATATAATTTTTTAAAAGGGTATTTATTTAAAATAAATAAGGTATCAACTTTTGCTATAGAATGTAAACTTTTATTTATTTTATTCTTTCCACTCAGTGGGTAGTGGACTTAGGTCATGTATATATAGCTCTGACCCAATACTTATAAAGGGCTCTCCGACATTTTCCTCTTCCGCTGATAATAAGATTGAGTTTTCTCTTTTGATTCAGAAAAAAAGAGAAAAATAAAAGAACGAGTTGAAATTGAAGAAAATTAAAAGAATTGTGGCTTGAGATCGTAAAGCTAAAAGAAATAAAGAACAAAAATGGAAGAGGTCAACCATAAAATTTGAGAGGAAATGAAAAAAAAGGTTTTAAATGATAAAGAAAGAAAAAAGAAAAGAAGAGATGCGCGTGCAAAATATTATCAGATGCATGTTTGGTTATTTATGTCACGTCAGGTAATAAGGTGGAATTAATTACAATTCAAAATAATTCAAGGAGGTAATAGGACCTCCTCACCCACCCAATCCACTCAACCCCCCAAAGTATAAGTATGTAGTAGTAAATTGGAAAAATGCATAAGTACTCCCCTGACCTAATACCCGGATTTCCAACTACACACTTTTTTTTTGCGGGAATCTTATTACCTCCCTAAACTTATTTTAAATGTAATTATTTGCACCCTTAACGCTGACAACCAAACTCTTGGCAAGTGGTGAGCTACACGCGCCCCCACATGTATTTTTAGTACCTTTTTTATTCTTTCTTCTTTTTCTTATCCTTTTTTCTTATTTCTTATTATTCTCATTTTTTTTGGTTATTTCATTCTCTTTTTTTTTGTTTTGGTCACCGGCTGCATAAAATGGTGGTCGTCGGAATTTCACAAACACCATTTTTTCCGGTAATTTTTTTTCCGGCGATAGATTTTTATCCCGATCTAAGTGTGTTTTGTTTTATATGTATATAGATTTTTCTTGAAAGTATAATTTATGTGTGGGAGGAAGAGCAAAAGAAATAAAAATGAATATAAACTGAGAAAACTCTTTCCAGTTAAAATTTCAATACATAATTTTTTTTCCAGTGTGGGAAGGTTTTCCGATGATGAATTTTTTCCCCCAAATCTGAGTGTATTTTGCTTTGCTTATGAATAGATCTTTTTGAGAGTTTAATTTGTGTGTAAAAAGAAAAAATGAAAGAAAAACGGTTAGACAAAGTCGCCGGTGAATGGATATCCGCCGGAATTAGAGAAGAAACGAAAAAAAAGGTAAAAGAAAAAAGACAAAGAAAAAGGAAAAGGAAAAGGAAAAAAGTAAGAAAAAATAGGTAAAAAAGAAATAAAAAATAANTACACACACTCTGCCATGTTAGAGTTAAGGGTGCAAATAATTCCATTTAAAGTAAGTTTAGGAGGGGTAATAGGATTCCCGCAAAGAAAAAGTATGTAGTTAGGAATCCGGGTATAGATTAGGGGGGGACTTATGCATTTTCCCTAGTAAATCCAAGACAAGTTCGGGGGAAACTTTATGCATTTTTTTTTTAAAAAAAAAAAAAGTTCTTAAAGATGTCACCGAACAAGTAGGCATAGAATATATATTAATATTTGCCCCAAAAATATCTAATCAAAGCACTTATAGCTTTGTTTTCAGAAAGAGTAAAAAGAAGGGATAATGCGCTATTAACCCCTAAACTATACCCGAAGTTACTATGGCACACTTTACCTTTGCAGGGGTCTATTACCCCCCTCCCTCCCCCCCTCCAAACTTTTTTAAAGTGGAATAAATATCAAACTAAGTGCTGACATGGCATATAAAACCAAACATTTGACAAGCGATGAAATACACGCGCTGCCACATGTAATTTCGTACAATCTATTCTATTTTCTTCTTCTTTTAAATTCTAAATGTAATGAAATATTATTTTGTATTTAGAAAAATGAAAAGGACAATTATTTTTATATGAACTTGAAAATTTATTAGAGATGTTGAGAATATTCGGACGTTCTTGAAGTTTTAAAATTGAGATTCAAGTGCTAAATTCATTCTAAATCCTTTGTTGTAGATGAGATTCGAAAATGACAAAAGAATTTTAAATCCACCATTGTTGAACCTTGAAAATGCTTGAAGAACAAAAAAATGGGTATGTCAGAATTCTTGGTTGTTGGCCAAATTTATCACTGGGTATCATGATGATATTAGTGTGAAGTTGTAGTTGAAATTTGAGTTTAAATTTTGACACCAAAAATTAGATTTGGAGCTCTTGAAAATGAATGGTAAAATAGGGATGAAGAGCTCTTGAAAATCAGCTTTAGAATTGGCACATGGCCATTTCGTATAGGTTAGAGCTATTTCTTTTTAAGTTCTCACGCGCTTGAAGGAGCTATTCTCACGCAGTGCTCCATGTCAGCAATAATGGTGCAAAGAATTATGAAAAAAAGTTTAGCGGATAACTTCGGGTATAGTTCAAGAAGGTAATAGTGCATTATCCCTAAAAAGACTATGAAAAAACTCAAAAAAAAGTTTGAAATTCTTTTCAACCAAATATTATTAAAGAAAAGTTTTTAACTTGCAAAAACTGAAAAACATTCCTAAAATTGAAATACACTTGTGAAGTATAGTATTTTAGTTTTTGCAAGAAACTGGACAACTTTTCTCTGCTTATGTTGATGGAAAAACATTTTGCATTTTTCCCATGTCTTAAAAATAAACTAGTTAGGGGATTATTTACATCAGATAACCATTTGTGGCATGTATTTAATTTAGCAACAATACACCATCACCGACACACACCGTTTCTCCTCTATTTCATCTCGTGTCTTATTTTGCCCGCGCCTTCTTCTTTCTTCCTCCTCTTCTTCTTTATGAAAGATGGAAGTCCCATTGGAATTGAAGGACTCCTTCACTATGATTCTACAAGCTCTTCCAAACTGATGAAGTATATCTCATTTATGATTATTACTGTAGTAAAATACGTTTGCTAAGATTACTTATCTAAATGTATAGTCGTCATGGGATGAATACTCATCTTAATATTATTATTTTCCCATAATTAGGTGTTCCAATAGTGTGTGATGTCTTCTGAGTGTTTGTTCAATTATATTATGTTTATTTTCGCAATATTTTACTTTTTTAACCAAAAAAGAGAACATGATAGATAATACAAAACTAATTGTTGGACTATTAACAAGGGTCTAAAGTTGATCTAAACAAATTCAAACTTCAAATTGATGGTCTGAAGTTCGACTGTAGCAGTTCAAACTTTAGATCAGTGTTTTTATAGTTTGACTGTGGCTAAAGTTGCACTAATATTTAATTTGTAATTATTTTTTAAAGAGTGGGCTATCTGTGCATATGGCCCTTAGGTTAGGCTGGAAATAGGGCTGTCTAAGAGGAGGGTTCTGGACACTTAAGGAGACCAGGTAAGTGTAACGATCCAAAATCTATTAAAGGTCGTGATAGCACCGGACACCACTGTCAGGCAATCCAACACTAAATAGTTAATTAAATCCTCAATTTAATAATTTTGAAATTATAAATTTTTCTTCAATTTAACTAGTAAAAGATGAACTTTAAAGAATAATAATAACGTTTTTCAATTTCAATAAAATATTCCATAATCATCCCAGAAACCGGTGTCACAAGTGCATGAGCATTTACTAGGAATTAGAAATACAATACGATAACTGTCCGGAATACAAATTTGGACAGAAAAAAAATTACAAGTACTCTGAAGGAGACTTTGCTGGCTGCGGATCGTCTCGTAAGATGCAGCTCACCTATGTCCTCGCATCAACCACGCCGCTGCGCCCACGAGGCCACTAGACATACATGTTCCTGTACAACAAAATGTACAGCAAGTGTAGTATGAGTACGAAAATAATGCGTACCCATTTAAATCTCGAAGAAGTAGTGACAAGAGATTGACTCCGACACTAATTATGGCCAACAATAATAATGTGATAAATTATGGATTTTATAAGGCGACTGCAAACTCAATAACATGAAGCAGGTAAACAATTCTTTTGTTAATAGAAATTTCCAAATTTAATTTCATCTTTTAACAATTTACATCTCCAGCCAGTGAGACCATATCAATTATCAATAATTCCAAAACAATCAATCAAGTCATGCCGAGGTCGTATAGCCCGATCCAACAAAATATTTAACTGTGCACTGTCGGAGGGTCGAACGACGATCAATGTCCCCAGAAGCAAGGAGTATGCCCGCGTGTTCCAACGAGAACACCGAAAAAACCTAATTCAGTGAACCATAGATGCATCTATTTAATCTTCCGAGGCGTACGGCCAATTCCACAAAAGATAAGTACATTCAAATGACCAAATCAAGAATTTAGTAAGGTTTAATGTTTCAAGAAATATTAAATTCTCATTGACGGTCAAGTGACCCATCCTCGGCAGAGTTTTCCCTTTTAAATTCCTTTATCAAATTCCAAGATGGCTTAGACAATTTAATTAACACGTAGGATGCAAGCATCGCAAATTCAACATGATTTGGGTCCTAGACTACCCGGACATAAGCATAATAGTAGTTATGCACGGACTTTCATCACCTCGTGCGTATGTATATCCCAAAAATAGAAGTATGTATTAATTTAGTTCACCTATGGGGTTAATTCCCTCTTACAAGGTTAGAAAGGAGACTTGCTTCGCTCCGAAGTTCCATAACCGGCTCCAACATCGCTCTAACACCTTAAACCGATGTCCATTGCTCCAAAACTAGTCAAGCAATGTGCAAACAATAAAAATGTACTCTAATACTCGTAATAAATCAATTTGTAACAACTCCCAACTCCGCTCGAAAAGTAATAAAGTCAACCCTCGGCCCACGTGCCCGTATTCTGAAAATTATTGAAAATAAATATTACCCATAACTCATATGGTCTATATCCAGAAATTCATCCAATTTTGTCCATGAATCAACCCTCAAATCAAGGATTTACCATTTTCTAACTTTGGGGCTCAAAATTTTAATATCTACAATCCAAACACGGATAAAAATAGAAACCAACAGAAATAATCATGGAAAAAAAATCAAAATAAAGGTCAGATATCTACCCCCTGTTGAGACGAGAAAAACGCGGCGAAAATCACCTCAAACGGAGCTCTAGAACTTAAGAGATGCCCAAAATACCAAAATTCTCGGTTTAAAACATTGTCCAGGCGATATTTCTTCATCACCTTCGCGGGAGACCTTCGCGTTCGCGAAGAGAAATTTTTCGCGTTGACCGATCAACCCATAAATCCTTCTTCGTTTTTGTCGAACCTCTCTCGCGTTCACGAAGAACAAATCTTCGCACCAGAAACCATCAATTTTGTCCGACACGGAAATGAGCATAACTCTTCCATACGATATCGAAATTCGACGATTCTTATTGTTATGGCTCCATAATTATGATACGGATCTAATGGTTCAATCCAATCCCAAATCAAAGGTCGTTTTCTCAATATAGTGCCCTTTATGCCCAAAGAAACGACGCCGAAACATCAAATAAGAGCGCGAAACAACCCAAACACCTCCGAAACACACCCGAGGCCCCCGGGACCCCGTCCAATCACACAAACTAGTCACATAACATAACACGGACCTGCTCGAGGCCTCAAATAACATCAAACAATATCAAAATCATGAATCGCACCCCAGTTCAAGTTAAATGAACTTTAGAGCTTCTAACTTCCATATTCGATGCCGAAACCTATCAAATCACGTCCGATTGACCTCTAACTTTGCACACAAGTCACATTTAACATTAGGACCTACTCCAATTTCCGAAATCGGAATCCAACCCCGATATCAAAAAGTCCACTTCCGGTCAAACTCCTCAAAAACCTTCAAATTTCTAGCTTTCGCCAAATGACCCCAAAATGACCTACAGACCTCCGATTCCACTTCCGGACGCTCTCCCAACACCATAATCACCATACGGAGCTATTCCCAGACTCGAAAATCCAAACGGACATCGATAATATTGAAATGCACTTCAACCCAAATTTATGAAATTCTTCCAAAATATTAACTTCCACAATAGGTGCCGAAACGCTCCCGGGTCATCCAAAATCCGATCCGGACATACACCCAAGTCCAAAATCATCATACGAACCTATTGGAAACTTCAAATCCTGATTACGAGGTCGTTTACTCAAAATCCAACCTTAGTCAGAATCTCCCAACTTAAAGCTTCCAAAATGAGAATTCTCTTTCCAAATCAACTCCGAACTTCCCGAATTTCAATTCCGACCATGCAAACAAGTCGTAATACCTGAAGTGCAGCTGCTCGTGGCCTCAAACCGCCGAACGACGTGCTAGATCTCAAAACGACCGGTCGGGTCGTTACATTCTCTCCCACTTAAACATACTTTCATCCTCGAAAGTGCTAAGGACTGCTCTGGAGTTGTCTGAAATCATTGTTTAACACCTCATCCACCTACCCGTGCTATCATAACTCAGTTGAACACATTAGCTCGAGCTAATATGAAGATATTCCCTTTTACTCAGCCAAATGGGCATTAGATCCCAATTCCAACATCCGGAATTCTCTGTCGGGCCCGCTTCCATCATACGAACACCGTACCAATCTTTATGCGATGCACCAATACATGGTTGCATACCTTTGCTGAATCCACACCATGCACTGCATAACTTACATGACCATAATAACATCCTCTGATAACAATAGCCGAAATTTCACGAATCCGATGCTCGCAACGCACCTCATGACATATATAAGTCTTGTTTCAACTCTAGTAATATCGCCACGACGGAAGAGATATGTAGAAATTCATAACCAAATGCTGAGTCAATAATTCATTGAGTTCCTTCTCTTGACCAGAACCTTTACCTCATTCTGAACTGAATATCAAAAATCACTCTTTAATGTGCCTTATATAAATCCTATTGCACTGATCCCAGGTCCAATAATTTCGTCTCACCTAGTATAAGCTGTTCAGGCAATAAGCCGCCCCAAATATGACCAAGAGTCTCATATGATGCCACAATGTGCCAACAAGCTACCAACTCGAATGTGATAAATAAGGAAAGCGAACTCTAGAAAGGACTACTCAACTCACACAACTAATTAGACAACCGAAAAGGTGTTATGAACCTTCCTCAGAAAATGGGAAATAAAACACACAAGAATAGATATAGGGGATTGTACTCAACATCACACTGCAACCCGATCCAAACAATATACCCATATAAGGAAATACTTTGCCGAGCTAAAATGCTCATGACTACGAAATACCCGAATATCGACCACAAGCACGCTAAGTGTATAATACCATCCCTGGGGAGACAGATAGCGCCATACGCTACAAAACTCAAGCACAACTAAGGTGCGATATAAGATCTGAATCTTGGGAGCTATCCTGATCACATAACACCATCGCTACGCGGAACCTCAACACATATGAAATTTATCAAGCCATTTCAAAACTCACACGAAAAAATATATTATTACATGAAATAGACGACGACGAAACAACTTCCAACATCTGAATACCCCTCCAGGAGCGCTATACTGAAATGAATACATCCGGCCTGATATAGAGCCCACATTCACATTTAGATCCATCCACAGACCTCAAGCCGATTCTTATCGTACCCCACTAGGCTGATAACCTTTCAAGGATCCACAATACCCCTTCTTCCCATGACGCACAAGAAAAACCGTCGATCTGGAACAAACTTCCATAGTCCACAACCAAATGAACCGAGTGCCCTTCAGGCATAACTTTCCACATGAACGATAGTCCGACAATCTCCATACTTAGTTCCAAATCTTCGATCAATCAAGTGACTACATGTCATACTTATACAATCTTCCCGTGGGACATGCTCCCGCGACCTTCCGCACTAGGTAATAAGTCTGCACATCCGTCTCATCGGCCACACTGATGCTGTAAGGCAAATCAAGAATCCACAATTAGTGTGCAAAGCCTCTTACACAATGCATTGATCTCAGGTGTCGTTAAAGATGATACCAACTTACTCTAACCATCAGAATCCTTCCTTGCTCATTCGAGCTCGTGACATTCTTGTCAACACCGAACCGCAACGTTGATCCTTAACTTTCAAATTTCATGCTACTTACTGCACCTAATCATGACAATACGCGAGAGTACTAGAATTTCATCATAACTCTTTGAACCACTAATAGATTAAACACTTCATCGTATAGAAACCTTTCACTTTATTCGTTTCAGGAGAATGATTGCAACATATGACTGAATTCCCATAACCGCAGAAAATACAATCCTCAAGTAGTGGTCCAAATCACCATGACTCTTCCGGGATCCTCCTAAATATAACATGCCATAATACTCGAATTCATCCAAACACAATCAATTACGGTGACCGTCAAACCTCGCACGTACCGTCACAAATCACATGGATAATTCAACACGCTGAAGGAACTGATCATTGCCACCATCACGTCAATTTAACCATTGCTAGCTGACCCGTCTTTTCCTAATTTATTGCTAACTTGCCTTAGAAATAATAATAACTCCATTCATTACATCACGAACCTAAATCTGCACTCATCCCGAGTGACATTATTTCACGAGACCACGCTGTCCCAAATCCCACGAACCATCTCATACCCTCCTTGTGCGCGTATTCACACCTTCAACTGGTACACCCATTCTGATAATTCCTCCATGAATCCGAATTCATTTTCTCCCATTCCTCTCATGTTACACCACAGACCGAAGATAACACAGAACACTCCAAGCCCCTTTCATAATCGCTGCAAAAGCTCGATACTCAACCATACTACGGACTCGAAATCCTCAGGCACCACACCTTAACTTTTGAATCCACTAGGACCGTTGTTGAGAGTCACCCACTCTGACTTGTTCCCAAATATGATTAAACTCTAAGGCTCTGCTAGCACATGAACACCCTTCTCAAAGAAACGCCCAGCTGAATCACCTTTCTTGTAAATCACCTCTATACGAAGCATAAATCCCGAGTCTTCCCAAAGCCTGAGCATGAATCGATAAGGCCAACTATAGCACACATTCCTCAAATCGCTTGCTCAAATTACCACTGGTGTTCTCTTTCCTTATTCATATAACCCATCAATATGCCGATAACAAAAACCTCACAAATAGATAACCATACAATCCAATTGTAGACGGTGGGACTCTCCCACTTAGCTTGAAGCTACTATTGCATAAACCTAGAACCCACCAAGATTCTTTGTTCATCGACATGATCTTGCACAATCAACCCGCCAAATTCCTTGAAATCCTTCTATTATCCTTTAATGAACACTCCGAACCACTAGCCACATTTACATATTCGATCTTTTACCGGATAGCCAGTAGGATTCTTCGTAGAATCTTCGTCAACACCATGCGACCGCTAACCTGCTCGCAGGAGATAACCCACCTGCCGAGATTACATGTCGACATATTCCAACGTTGCTGCACTGGGTATAATTACTACAAAATCAGCAGACCCTCCTGAGCTCGAGCTCATTCATCAGCTGTACAAGTCCGTTCACTCCTCATGGACATCAACTAAGGTGCGACAATGCATTTCAATCCAAAGTCATGTTGCATTCCTCTTCATGTCAAGCAAACTCCTTTCTGTCGCAAAATCTTCCTCCGTATAGTAGCCAATATTCCCAATTAAGCCCGTGGACCTAGTCACTATCCACCATAAATCCCAAATCACTCTAAACTATCCTCAAAGCGTGTAGTTATCCTACCACTGAACCCATATGATACTCTGCCACTCTCCCACTTTGGTCAAACCCTCTCTTTTAAGCAACTACTCGACTTCTGCTTCTTACACCTGGCTATCTTGAAATTTAACCACTGCATGACACTTCCCACATGTCCTTCCTTATCCTTCGCTGCCCAGTTGTTGCATTGAATAAAAAATCCATCTATGTAGCACTTGGACCAATAGGTCGCTACCAACTTTAACCTTTCCGAAGATCTTTTTTCTCGAGCTGTCAAAACTAGGAACGCCGATTCAATCCTGAACCACTGCACACTGCAACCTCGCACAACCGCTTCCCTGGCACCATACCCAATACTCTGCCCAAAGGCGAATTGAAGGGAACCAAAACACCGATGAACTTAACACATTCTATCAAGGGTGACGACACCACATTATTGATGAAAGTTCTACCACTCCCGAAAATACCAAGTTCTCGTGACCTCACCAACCCAAGCCTGAACATATATAGTCCGGCTGCCTTTCCTCCGCCGGAAATAAAATTTTAATCTCTAAATCTTGTATTGAGTAAACATTCCTTCAAGTCATTCACTGCTTCAACGCATAGACAAGCATCCGACCATTACACCAATACCGTGCGATAGTAACGCATGAATCGTCATAACAATCAATGCTAGATCTCAAAACCTTAGGTAATACTGACACTGAGCTGAAACGACAGAACGACCATCCGCAAGGCGATGACAATAGCCCAAACAAATATGCAGGGAGAAGAATCTTGCACCACATCTGTAGTACCATTATAATTCCCCAATTCCCGATTTATAATTAGCGCTTCACGTGGCATAAGATTGGGTAGGAAAGAAACAAAGGCATAAGCCTCAAAGGATCAAACCGCACGACGAGGAATCAAGAAGGTAAGTGCTCCTAACAGCCCTGTAGCCTCTCGAAGATAAGTACAGACGTCTTTATACCAATCCGCAAGACTCTACTGGACTTGCTCATGACTCGTGAGACCTAAGCAAACCTAGTGCTCTGATACCATGTTGTCACGACCCAAAATCTGTTAAAGGTCGTGATGGCGCAGGACACCACTGTCAGGCAAGCCAACACTAAATAGTTAATTAAATCCTCAATTTAATATTTTTGAAATCATAAATTTTACTTCAATTTAACTAGTAAAAGATGAACTTTAAAGAATATAATATCGTTTTTCAATTTCAATAAAATATCCCATAATCATCCCAGAAACCGGTGTCACAAGTGCATGAGCATTTACTAGGAATTAGAAATACAATACGATAAGTGTCCGGAATACAAATTTAGACATAAAAGAAAACACAAGTACTCTGAAGGAGACTCTGCTGGCTACGGATCATCTCGTAAGATGCAGCTCACCTAAGTCCCCATATCAACCACGTCGATGTGCCCACGAGGCCACTAGACATACATGTGCATGTACAACAAACTGTACAGCAAGTGTAGTATGAGTACGAAAATAACGCGTACCCAGTAAGTATCTAGTCTAATCTCGAAGAAGTAGCGACGAGAGACCGACCCCGACACTTACTATGGCTAACAATAATATACCAATAATGTGATAAATCAGGGATTTTATAAGGCGACTGCAAACTCAATAACATGAAGCAGGTAAACAATTCTTTTGTTAATAAAAATTTCCAAATTTATTTTCATCTTTTAAGAATTTACATCTCCGGCCAATGAGGCCACATCAATTATCAATAATTCCAAAATAATGAATCAAGTCATGCGCAAATCATGCTGAGGTTGTACGGCCCGATCCAACATAATATTTAACTGTGCACTGTCGGAGGGTCGGACGGCGCGAACGATAGATGCATCTTTAATCTGGCGAGGTGTTAGGCCCGTTCCACAAAAGATAAGCACATTCAAAAAACAAAATGAAGAATTTAGTAAGGGCTAATGTTTCAAGAAATATCAAATTCTCTTTGACGGTCAAGTGACCCGTCCTCAACTCATGTAGGCAGAGTTTAACCTTTTTAAATT
The DNA here is from genome assembly GCF_001879085.1 of Nicotiana attenuata. Taxonomy (NCBI): domain Eukaryota; kingdom Viridiplantae; phylum Streptophyta; class Magnoliopsida; order Solanales; family Solanaceae; genus Nicotiana; species Nicotiana attenuata. The sequence continues at coordinate 264,102 of NW_017670516.1, forward strand.
CCTTTATCAAGTTCCAAGATGGCTTAGACAATTAAATTAACATGTAGGATGCAAGCATAGCAAATACAACAGATTTGGGTCCTAGACTACCCGGACATAAGCATAATAGTAGCTACACACGGACTCTCGTCACCTCGTGCGTATGTAGATCCCAAAAATAGAAGCATGTATTAATTTAGCTCACCTATGGGGTTAATTCCCTCTTACAAGGTTAGAAAGGAGACTTACCTCGCTCCGAAGTTCCATAACCGGCTCCAACACTGTTCTAACACCTCAAACCGGTGTCCGTTGCTCCAAAACTAGTCAAACAATGTGCAAATAATGAAAATATACTCTAATACTCATAATAAATCAATTTGTAATAACTCCCTACTCCGTTCAAAAAGTCAATAAAGTCAACCCTCGGGCCCACGTGCTCGTATTCCAAAAATTATTAAAAATAAATATTACCCATAACTCATATGGTCTATATCCAGAAATTTTATCCAATTTTGTCCCTGAATCGACCCTTAAATCAAGGATTTACCATTTTTCAACTTTGGGGCTCAAAATCCCAATTTCTACAATCAAAATACGGATAAAAATAGAAACCAACAGAAATAATGATGGAAAAACATCAAAATATAGGTCACATATTTACCTCCCTGTTGATACGAGAACAACGCCGCAAAAATCACCTCAAACGGAGCTCAATAACTCAAGATATACCCAAAATACTAAAATTCTCGGTTTAAAACACCGTCCAGGCGATTTTTCTTCATCGCGTTCGCGAAGAGCAATTTTTTCGCGTTGAATGGTCCCAAAAATCCATTTTCGCGTTCGCGAAGAACAAATCTTCGCACCAGAAAGCAGCAATTTTTGTCCGACACGAAAATGGGCATAACTCTCCCATATGACATCGAAATTCGACGATTCTTGTTGCTATGGCTCCGTAATTAGATACGGATCTAATAATTCAATACAATCCGAAATCAAAGATTGTTTGCTCAATATAGTTCCCTTTATGCCCAAAGAAACGGCGCCGAAACATCATATAAGAGCGCGAAACAACCCAAACACACCCGAGCCCCCGGGATCCCGTCCAATCACACAAACCAGTCCCATAACATAACACAAACCTGCTCGAGGCCTCAAATCACATCAAAGAACATCAAAATTATGAATCGCACCCTAATTCAAGCTTAATGAACTTTAGAACTTCGAACTTCCACATTCGATGCCGAAACCTATCAAATCATGTCCGTTTGACCTCAAATTTTGCACACAAGACATTACTGACCTACTCTAACTTCTGGAATCGGAATCCGACCCCGATATCAAAAGTCCACTTCCAGTCAAACTCCTCAAAAACCTTCAAATTTCTAACTTTCGCCAAATGACCCAAAAATGACCTACGGACCTCCGAATCCACTTCCGGACGCGCTCCCAATATCAGAATCACCATACGGAGCTATCCCCAGACTCAGAAACCCAAACGGACATCGATAGCATTGAAATGCACTTCAACCCAAGTTTATGAAATTCTTCCAAAATGCGAACTTCCACAATAGGTGCCAAAACGCTCTCGGGTCATTCAAAACCCGATCCGGACATACACCCAAGTCCAAAATCATCATACGAACCTGTTGGAACCTTCAAATCCCTATTCTTAGGTCGTTTACTCAAAATCCAACCTTAGTAAGAATCTTCTAACTTAAAGCTTCTGAAATGAGAATTTTCTTTCCAAATCAACTCCGAACTTCCCGAATTTCAATTTCGACCATGCGAACAAGTCGTAATACCTGAAGTGTAGCTGCTCGTGGACTCAAACCGGCGAACGATGTGCTAGATCTCAAAACGACCGATCGGGTCGTTACAGTAAGTGGACGGTATAGGTAAGAGGGGGGAGAGGGGGTTCCTTAAAGGGACTAGGGCTGAGTTTTGGAGGTACATACTAGTACCACTACCAGTCCTAATGGAGGCTACTTAAGGGGCTGGTAAGACTACTTAGGAGTGTTTTCAAATTTAAATTTTAAAAAATTGCTATATTTAAATACGTACAAACTGTAAGGGGTGAAAAAATAAAAGGCTATGTAGTACCATCTATCTTAAAATGTGTAAATATTAAAATTCTAATACAAGTTATATGTATTTATTTGTATTTCAATACTTGTAAAAATAAAAAAAATTACATATTCTTTTTGAATGATTTACGTAATTTTTCAATTACTTTTAGCAGTTCTTCACTTGAAATTGGTAACACTAGTTTTTCCACGTCCCCACCGTCTCCGAAAGATAGTATTTCAATATAGCATTGTCATCTTCATGAATTATTTCTGCAAGGCTAAAGTTTCTTCTCTATGCTTTAATCCAATATTTCGGCAAGTCTTCGTTTCCTTCATCATCGCAAAATCATTTTTCTAACAGTTCCTCTAGAAAAACCTTGAAAAGTAGGATTATACGTTTCTTGTATGTAACGATTAAATTAGGACTGGTTAGGATTTGTTTCAAAATGGGGAAACCTTCCCTAGCACTTCCCGTAGTCAATCTATTAAACACTTTTGTTTGGAATTTATTTTTAATATTAAATAATTAACATAACAACAAATAGCAAAACACGTATAACTAAAATAAATTTCAAAAATTAATAAAATTTGAAACGAGTGTACCAAATGCCAACATAAACACTGACGTATAATTGATGTCGAAGGAAGAAAATTGCTCCTACTAGTAGTGTAGCACCAATGAAAAAATATGCCGCCGTATAATTGATGTTGATGCTTGAAAAATTATAGCAAAATAATTGAGTGCTAGAATTTTGATTGCAATTAGAATATGTGTGTGAGAGAGAGAGAGAAAGATGAGAGTTTTGTGTGAAAAATAAAAGAATAAAATGACGTATTTATAGTTTTAAAAAGAGGACAAAGTGTCATTTAACAAACTTAAGAGTTAAAAATATTAATTATGGGGCAGGGGGTGTTAGGGGCAGGGAGGCAAAAAATAGTCGTTTTTCGCTGTTGCTAACAGCTTATTTTTTTTAAAATAACAGTTGGCTAACAGTCAAAAATAGCTGAATTTAAAAATAAAAAAATAAGGATTTTGGTACATGTTCGGTACCTTAAGGGTACTAACCGAACCGATTATAAGAGTAGTTTTTTCGGTCCCAACCCCTCCTCTTCCCCTTAGCCCCAATCCCTTACCCCTACCCTACCCCTTAATCGGACCGGGACAGACCGGACCGATTCTGGGTAATACCTTGATAGACAGGTAAAAATAGCATGGGCTAGTCTGTTTTCAGACTGGTAATTAAAAAATAGCTAGCATTTGCAAAGTTAGTGAAAAATAGCGACTATTTTAGCTGAAAAAGTTCCAGCATAATATGCTAGATTATTGAGCTTCTACGTATAAACTTCCAACATATTATATTGGACCTCCAACGAATTATGAAATTCCAACACATTATGCTAGAATTTCACGGAAGTACAAGAGAAGGGTAAATTGTCGCCATTTTGCGTTGATAGTCGACTGGTTTATAAGTTAGTCGACTAAAGGTTTGAGCCAAAATAAATAGTAAGTACAAAATATAAAAGTGCTGAAAATTAAATGACACCAGATATTTCTATACTGGTTCAGATTTAATGTGAATCATTGTCCAGTCCCCTTGGGTTGCAAGAGGGTTCTCTCTTCAATGCTCCTTGAAATTCTTCTTACACTTGTGTTGACGAGTTGAAAACAGACCAACTGCTTTCTAAAACCAAATAAATTTTTAATTATTTTGATACAATGCTTCACCAATATTTTTCTCTCTTTCTTCTCTCTACTAGTTACACACTGAATCTAAAAGGGATTACAATGTTTGTTTAGAGTGAACAAAGAACTTGAAGTTGGTTAGACAAAAGTATATCCTTCTTCTTTTTTGCCTCCGACTATATATAAATCTTGAGGGATGATCTTTTTTGCGTCTTGATTGATACAGATCTTGAGCGATAGGCAACCCAAAGGAGATGATCCTTCAATGAATCTTGATTGACGATTCCTTCCAAGAATAAAGAAGGATCTTTCCGACATCTATTCCTTGATTCTCGATATAAATGGCTTTCCTTAGATACATGAAAGAATGGTTTGGCGGATCTTGTACTTGATATGGATTTCCTTTGCGAGCCTGATTGGTGATCCAAGCAGATTTTCCGCCTATATTAGATCTTTTGCTGATTGATCCTTCCTTCTTTAAGCATCCTCCTGATCTTCAGTGATTTGATCCTCCTTCCTTAACCCTCTTGGTACACAATCTTCATTGCTTAGCGACGATCTTCTTTTCCTTACGTGAAAGACTGGCTGGGCGGATCATGTACTTGATTTGAATTTGCTTTGCGAGCTTGATTGGTGAGCCAAGCAGATTTTCCTCTAAATTAGATCTTTTGCTGATTGATCCTTCGTTCTTTAAGCATCCTCCTGATCCTTAGTTGATTTGATCTTGCTTCCTTAACTCTCCTGGTTCACAATCTTCATTGTTTAGTGACGATCTTCTTTTCCTTTCGTTCTGCCTTGATTTTGGGTACCTGCAATAAGAATAAGTTATTTTTCATCACTGAAACTGATATATAATAATCTTCCCCTTTTTTATGATGACAAAAATAACTTATTTTACTTCCATGTCCGTTCGAGTAGTCGACTTCTCTGAAACAGGGCAACTCCCCCTGGCTCAAACATTACTTGTAGTCGACTCCCCCTCAATTGATTAACTCCCCCTGCAGAGGTTCTTCCCTTTTATCGTTGTCAACTTGCTTGCATAATAGTCAGCTTATCCTACACATGTTAGTTACTCTTCTCCCCCTTTGGAATCAATCAAAAAGTAGGGTAAACAAACAATTAACAGGAGAGCAGATAGATGGATAATTAGTCAGGCAGGTATTAGTAGGAGTAGTTGTCCTAGGGATTACAGCCAGACGACTGGATTACCAGTCCAAAAGAAAACATCCAAAAACCATAGTAGCAAAATAAGCAAAAAAATCGTCTGAAATATCCAAAAGTCACATTAGCGATGCAAAAAATAGGTGAGAGTGTTGCAAATAACTTTCTTGAGGTGGTCAAAACTGGCATTTATGGTGACTGAGATCTCATATATGCGATCGTTGAACTCCCTGAAAGCCTTCACTGCATTCTCTATTGTCTTCTATATATTGACCTGTATCTTGGACACATCCGAGTTTGTTTCCTTCGAGATATCGTGGATATCCCCAACATTTGTCCTCGTGGCAAGGAGTAGGTCCATGATGATGGTCAACTTCTCATCAGTCGCAGTTAGCTTTTCAACAATATCAGGATCACACAGAGGTCTGGAGAGCGCTAACCTTGGCCTCAGAACTTGAGGGGATAACTTTGAATTTACCATCTTGTTTCCTCACCCAAGAACCATCCACAATAATATACCCCAAATTAGAAAAAGCTCGAGAATTGTAGCACTTGGTGATGGTGAGACAAGGGTAGTTTGAGAGGGGGATGTTGTGGGTTTCAAGTAGTTGGGTAATTACCATGTCATAGGGTAAACAAGTGGGATCATTAGAACTCTCAGTCACGAAGATAATTTGACTCTTTGCTTAGTGAGTAGACAGTAGACTACAAAAGTGTCCCGTTGAGAAATTGCAGGGAAGGACCTTGTTCAAGGCAGAATGGTGGTGGCAACAATGTGGCAAGAACTTGGGTTTCAAAGTTCACATCAATAGTTCCTAGTTGGTTTGAAAGAATAAGAGGATGACTCGACTATGCATCATTTTGCTGGTCAAAGGTGATTTCAAAATCCTCTAGCCACGAACTTTTGCAAAACATAGAATAGCCAGAACACTGACATTTGAAGATGGAATTGAAAGTAGTGTTGTCTTGAACAATACACTGACCAAGAACTACAGATTCGATTTTGTTGGGTTTAGGGGAGCGAAGATTTGCATAAAACATACAAACGAGGTCTCCCAGAACGAGAAAATTTTCCAACCTTGAAATTGAAAAAGCTCTTTTACCTTATAGTTGAGACTCTACATCTCATCTAGAACAATAATCATGCCATTAACGATTGATTTTTCCTTGAAGGCAATGAAGGCATCCTTGTTTGGGGTGTCTGAGAAATTGATGTCGGACTCTAGAGAACTGGTAGGTCCATTCTTAGCTTTTTCGGTGTGAGCGAGTCGGGATCTTCCTCCATAGGGTATTTTCCCAGAGCTTTGTCATTTAGGCTTTGAGAATCACCTAAAAGTTTCTTTTTTGAAGATGCACATTCTTAGAATGATCAGATCCAACATTGATCGATTTTGGTTGTTGAGAAGAGGTTTTCCCTTTAGACAGAGTGCTTTTTCAAGTGGAAGAGGTCGGATTTTTTGGGATTTTGGCCATTATTGAAAGATAAGCTGAGTTGCACGGTTTTGAGGGCGAAAGAACCAATGTGCATAAAAGGATTTTGATAGGATTTCTTATAGCAGGGAAATTAAAGTGAAGTGACGGTTGAGTACTGAGTATAGAAAGAGCCATTGTTGAAGGGATATGATGATTGATTTCTTTCCTAGAGAATCACCAAAGAGAGTGAAAAAGAATCTAAATGGAGGCGTCTAATTAATTAGTCTAATGTGAAAATATACAAATATTCGGCAGAGGGAAAATCTTCACATAATTAAAAAGAATCCTAATTTTGGGGGTTAAAAGGGATAATACCTAGAAGATCTCGTTAAGTGCAGAATCTTTTATTCAAGCAAAGGCTTTGTAAAACTATCTACCAATCGATCATTAGTACTAACACTCAACATCACCTTTAAGCACATGATCTCTAATAAAATGATGCTTGATATTAAAGTGTTTTGCCCTAGAATGATGTACAAGATTTATAGATTAATATATAACATTAGAATTATCACAAAAAATTTGAATATGTTTAAATAATAAATCATAGTCACTAGTTGATGAGACATACAGAGTAACTGTGCACAACATTATATATTCATCCTTAGTTGTAGATAAAGCCACATACCCTTATTTCTTATTGTTCCAAAAAATTTATGATTTTCCCAGTAATTGGATGGTGCTCTTCCTGTCATCCTTGTCACTTGCAAGATTAGCATCTTAAAACCCTTCAAGTATACATTTGTTAGAGTGCGGATGCCATAATCGATGTGAGATGGTTCCAATGAGTAGCGAATTATTCGCTTTACCGTAGTCAGATGAGATTCTTTAGGAGTTGACTTAAATCTGGCACATTTACACACACTGAATATAATATCCATCTGAGTAGAAGTTAAGCATAGTAGGGATATGATCATTCTATGACACTTAGACTCATCGACTGGTTTTCCTCCTTCGTCTTTATCACGATTTCTTGCGGGGCTTATAGGAGTTCTAATCGCCTTTGCATTGCTCATACCAAACTTTTGAACCAATTCTTTGATATATTTGGTTTGGCATATGAAAGTACCCTTTTCTAATTTATAAATTTGTAATCCAACAAAAAATGTAAGTTCTCTCATCATGCTCATTTCGAACTCACTTTGCATAATATTTGATAATTTCTTGCACGGATCAGGGTTAGTACTTCTAAATATAATATCGTCAACATAGATTTGAATAGTAAGATTACCTGCTGATGATCTCTTTATGAATAGTGTGGTATCAATCTTATCTCTTGAGAATACATGATTAATAGGAAATGAGCTCAACCTTTCATACCAAGCTCGAGGTGCTTGCTTGAGTCCATAAAAAGCTTTAGTCAACTTAAATACATGGTAAGAAAACTGTCAGTTTTCAAATCCAGGAGGTTACATAGACCTCCTCATCAATGAAACCATTTAAAAATGCACTTTTAACATCCATATGAAATAATTTAAAACCTTTAAAAGAAGCATCAACAAGCAATATAAGAATTGATTCTAACCGAGCCACCGTGTAAAAGTTTTATCATAGTCAACTCATTCCAATTAAGAGTATCCTTTTCCAACCATTTTGACTTTATTTCTAATTACTTTGCCGTCTTCGTTAAATTTATTTTTGAATACCCAATTGATTCCAATAATCGCAATATTTGCTGGCTTAGGTACCAATTTCACACTTGAATTTTATCAAATTGATCAAGTTCTTTCTGCATGGCTTGTATCCAGCTAAGGCTTCTCAAGAATTCATCCACCTTCTTTGGTTCCAACTGAGATATTAAGGGAATGTTTGCCTTTTTATTAATAATTCCCCTGGTTATCATTTTATCGTTTGGATTTTCGACAATAAAATTTTTGAGGATATTCAGGCTTGTTTCTCTATTCATTTGGAATTGTTTCTGCCTGCTGAATAGTTGATTTGTTCTGAGTTTTGACTGATCGGCTGACAGGATTATTGGTCGACTTTGGAGGTTCACTGCAGCTGTTAGTGGACTCGTTTGATTTTTGAGTTTTATGGGCATTGGGTAATTCTTGATTTACCTCTTCATTATCTGCAATGGTTCCTTTCTCGGCCACATGGTTAGCGTCTTGAAATATAACATGAACTGATTCTTCTACGCATATAGTACGTTTATTATAAACTCTAAATAATCTACTGTTATTTGAACAACCACAAAATATATCTTCGTCGCTTCTTAGATCAAACTTACCAAGATTGTCCTTACCATTATTGTGAATAAAATATTTGCTCCCAAATGGATGGAAATAGCTAATGTTTAGTCATTAGCCTTTCCATAGTTCATATGGAGTTTTCTTCAGGATAGGTCGAATGAGGCATCTGTTGAGAATGTGACATGTCGTGCTAACTGCCTCTGCCCAGAAATGATTTGGCAGATAATGTTCTGGCTATGTCTTACAAGGTTCTATTCTTACGTTCAACTACCCCGTTTTGCTGAGGTGATCTTGGTGCTGAAAAATTGTGAGTGTAACCTTATTTATTGCAGAAATCTTCAAATGATCAGCTTTCAAGTTCTACACCGTGGTCACTTTGTATAGTGGAAATGAGATATCCCTTTTCTCTTTCAGCCTTTTTGTAGAACATCTGAAAATTCTTTAGAGTTTTATCTTTATGAGCCAAAATTATTACCCTTGTAAAACGTGAGTAATCATCAACAATAACAAATGCATATCATTTTTCTCCGATGCTAGCAGTTCTAGTTGGACCAAATAGATCTATATGCGATAACTTTAAAGGCTTGGAAGTAGAGAAAATGTCTTTGGATTCAAAATAGGTTTTAGTTTGCATACCCAGTTGACATGCATCACACACATGATTCCTAGAGAAATTGAATTTTGGAAGACCAATAACCAAGTCATGTCTAGATAGTTTTTCGATCAAGTGCATACTGGCATGACCAAGTTTCTTATACCAAAGCCAGGGGTTATCAGAAATAGATGCTAGACAAATATGACTATCTAAATTTTCAATGCAGTCCAGAATATAAACGTTGCCATATCTTTTTCCTGAAAGAATAATTTTACCTGATTCATCTTCTATAGCGTAGCCAATTTTCTTGAATTTCACTTCGTACCCAGAGTCACAAAGTTGACTTATACTTAGCATATTGTAGTTAAGTCCATCCACAAGATATACTTTTGTGATATCACAATTCTTGTTGAATGGAACCATTTCGGTACCAAAGATTTTCCTTGTTGAATCATCACAAAATCTGACATTTCCTCCATTTATTTTTGTAACTTTCTTGAATAGTCTTTTGTCGCCCTTCATGTGAATGGAACACACACTGTCGAGATACCACTTTTCTTTTCGACTTTTCTTATGGTGTTCCTGTAAAACAAGATTATTACCTTTTTTAGGTATCTAAGCTTGCTTGGGTCATTTTTGGTTAGTTCTAGTGAAATCCGGACTATTTTTAGGTTTTCAAATCTATCCCTTGATATTAGCATGACGAATTCTATAGGATGAATACTTATGGCTAATTCTACAACAATAGTGATAGGAGTGAGTGGATTGTTCATTAGTAATGGATCTACTAGTGGTGCTATTATCTGTAGATTCGTTACTAATAGGTCTCTCTCCAGTTGACTGGTTTGACCGAGAAAACTGTGACTGGTAGATTTGCGCATGCCGTTGAGTTGCAAGTGCAATTCTCGAACTTGCTCCTGAAAGTCATCTTGTTAGAGTTCACAGATTTCAAGTTTAAGTTCCCAGTATTTTTTCTCCATGTTTAGTCTCTTTAACTCATTTAGAATTTTTTGAGACTCTTTTTGAGTTAGATCAAGAATATCTTGTAATTTATTATATCACAATTATAGCATCTTACCTCGCTAGATTCACCGCGGGCCATGAGCAGTTATCAGTTATTTCCTTGCTATCATCATCTGATATGTCTTCATCAGTCTAGCAACCTGAGAATTTGTTTGTATCATTTTCTAGTATAGTAATGAATCAAAGATTTACAATTTTTTCATGTTCTAAGCTATCTTCATCACCCCAACTTCCAAATGATTTGTTCCTGTGAAATCCTCGGGAGGCTTTCCTTTTGAGATTTGGACATTAGCCTGCACATGTTCATATTTCATATATTCAAAACATTTTCCATTGTTCTTATCTTGTTCATTGTACTTCTTGTTCTCCTGCAAGATATTTTTCACCTTTTGGTTGTTCCTATATCTTCTCATTAGTCCATTCATAGTTTTGGATACCATAAGAATCTCTTCTTATAGAGCTTCTGCTTCATTGTCCTTATCGTCTTCATATCCTTCAATGTCTTTGAATGCCATTGTTTTCTTCTTTTCCTCCTGTCCTCGTTTCTTGAGGCGAGTTTTCTCAAATACAATGAGATCTCAACGTAATTCATCATAAGATAACTTGTCTAGATCTTAAGACTCAAGTGCGAAGACTTTTGTTTGCCAGGCAGTAGGCAAACTCCTTAGAATTTTTTGAACATGTTCACCACTTGAATAGGGTTTTCCAAAAGCCTTTATATCTCCAATAATTTTTCTAAACCGAGCAAGCATTTATTCAATGGATTCACCTTCTTTCATTTGAAAAAGTTTATAGTCATGGATAAACAAGTTTATTCTTGTTTTGACTTTGCTTGTTCCTTCATACGTGACTTCCAACTTATCCCACATTTCTTTTGCTATATCCCTATTTAAAATATTTTCATATTCTTCTCCATTTATAGTTTGTACAGAAGATTTTTTGCCTTGGCATTTACCTGTATCACTGCCATTTGCTCATCAGAGTAATCATCTATGTCTATGGGATTTGTAGATATCTGTCCATCCGTTTTCTTATTAGACTTTGGTGCTGGAGCTGGATAATCTCCTTTCATGATTAAAGTCATACTTTGACATCATACAATTTTGCATAGATTTTCATGCGAACCTTCAAATGTGAGAAGTGTTGTCCACTGAAATACAGCGGTCTTGCCTATGACGTCCCTTCATAGAATAGAGCTCCAACAATTAATTGATATGACATCATCTTTTCTCACAGGCTGTTAAACAAAATAAAAATATGAGACCTTCTCTGACACCAATTTAAAGTACAAGAGGTGGAGGGGGTTGAATTGTCGCCTTTTTGCGCTGATAATTGACTAGTTTATCAGTTAGTCGACTAAAGGTTCGAGCAAAAGTAAATAGTAAGTACAAAATGAATAAGTGCTGAAAATTAAATGACATCGGATACGTTTATACTAGTTCGGATTCGATGTGAATCCTAGTCTAGTCCCTTTAGGTTGCAAGAGGGTTCTCTCTTCTAAGCTCCTTGAAATTCTTCTTACACTTGTGTTGATGAGTTGAAAACACACCAACTGCTTTCTAAAACAAAGTAAACTCCCAATTATTTTGATTCAATTCCTCACGATTTTTCTCTGTTTTTTCTCTCCACTAGTTATACAGCAAATCTAATAGAGATTATAATGCTTGTTTAGAGTAAATCAAAGAGCTTGAAGTTGGTCAGACGAAAGTATATCCTCCTCCTCCTCCTCCTCCTCCTCCTCCTCCTCCTTCTTCTTCTTCTTCTTCTTCTTCTTCTTCTTCTTCTTCTTCTTCTTCTTCTTCTTCTTCTTCTTCTTCTTCTTCTTCTTCTTTACCTCTGTCACGACTCGGAATCCCTACCCTCGGGACCGTGATGGCGCCTAACATCACACTTTCCAGACAAGCCAACGTTAGAATGTTATTAACCAATTTCCTTTACATTTCAAAGATTACGAATAAATAAACTTAAACAACTAGAAATAATTGCGGAAGTAAGTAAAGAGTATCATTGTATATAAACTATTACTAATATTATCACTAACATTACCCAAAATCCGCTGTCACAACTCACGAACATTCTAGAATTTTCTACAAACATTGGTCTGAAGGAATTTACAACTATTTCGAAAAAAAAGAAAGAAAATAATGTAGAAATATAGAAGGGGACGCTAGGGCCTGCGGACGCCAGCAGGACTACCTTGGGTCTCCAAACTGTGAACCTGCAGCCAATCTTTCAATCAGCCACTGGCTGCTCCGAAATCTGCACAGGAAGTGCAGAGTGCAGTATCAGAACAACCGACCCCATGTACTGGTAGGTGCCGAGCCTAACCTCGACGAGGTAGTGATGAGGCTATGGCGGGGCAATCACAATATAACCTGTATACAGTATGTAATATAGCGGAAAGAAGTACGGAACAAAATGAAATAGTAACTTGCAAGAAATGAATACGGAACTAAGATATCTTATCAGTACCCAGTTATAACCAATCCTTAAGTGAGATACAAAGCTACAGAATAACTTACACAATAGAGAGAAAAAATACACAATCACATAAATTGATGCGGCGCGCATCACGATCCCACCATATAATCAATATCAATATGAACATTCACCCTTATTACTCCATATCAATCCACCCTTATTCCTCCTGTTGCGGCGTGCAACCCGATCTCACCATATAATAACATTTCACCCTTATTCCTCCTCAATATATCACCCTTATTCCTCATGTTGCGGCGTGCAACCCGATCCCATCATATCTGTACCAATCACACAATAAGAACAGAAATTTCACAATTTTGCTCAAAACTTCCCACAGTATTTAAACCTCAACTAAAACAAACGGAAGACGGTACAATTATGAAACTTCACTCAAATCATACTACTCAGGGAACTAATCCAAAGTATACCAGTAAACATTGATGACCAACTTAAACCAATAATATGAAACAATGAAACTACGTGATATCCAATAGTTTTTGACAACGAAACAATATCCGACAAGTAGCAACTAATCATGGAAATATCAAATAAGCATGTAACAGTTAAGGCAGGGAACAATATATTAAGAACATGAAGGAACAGTCAAAATAGGTAAATTGGCGGCGCATAGGTACTCATCACCTCACCTATATGCCACACACATGGATTTTCACATAGCAATTAAGTCGGGGATCCCTAATCCCTCGAGTCAAAGTTAGACACAACACTTACCTCAATCCAACGGCCAACTCAAAGCTCAATTACTGCTTTCCTCTAGTTTCCACCTCCAAACCACTCGTATCTAGTCATAATTAACTTAACAACATCAATTATCGCTAAAGAAATCAATTTCAATACATAATTATATTTCTCCCAAAAAGACAAAAACTGACCTCGGGCCCGCTTGGTCAAAACTCGAAATTCGGACAAAAACCCGATTACCCATTCACCCCCGAGCCCGGATATATAATTGGTTTTGGAATCCAACCTCAATTTGAGGTCTAAATCCCCAAATTTCGAAATTCCTAATTTCTACCCAAAAATCCCCAATTCCACCATGAAAAACCCTAGATTTTAGGATGAAATCTTGTAAAAAAAGTAAAAGATTGAAAGAAACTAGTTAGGAATCACTTAGGATTTGAGGAAGAAAACGTCTTTAGAAATCGCCTCTTGTGTTCTAGGTTTTGAAAAATAGGAGAATGAATGAAAAATCTCGTCCAAAATCATTTTTGACTAGTTGCAGGTATCGCATTTGCGATTAGGGGTTCGCAAATGCGAACCCCGCAAATGCGAACTTTACTATGCAAATGCGAAGACTGGCCTGGGGCTGGTAACATCGCAAATGCAAACAATTGTTCGCAAATGCGACCTGAGATGATCGCAATTGCGAAGGTCCCCTCCCAGCCCTACTGCTCGCAAATGCGATCTTTCTTCGCAAATGCGAGGCTCACATTTGTGAGCCAGACCTCGCAAACGCGAAGTGTGCAGACCTGAAGCATACCAGCAAATTTTCTTAAGTCCAAATCACTCCGTAGCCTATCCGAAACTCACCCGAGCCCTCGAGGCTCCAACCCAAACATGTACACAAGTCTTAAAATATCATACGAACTTGCTCGTGCGATCAAGTCGCCAAAATAACATCTAGAACTACGGATTTAACACCAAAACACATGAAATTCTTAAGAACACTTTGAAATTCCTCTTTTCTCAACCGGATGCCTGAATCACGTCAAATCAACTCCGATTTTCACCAAATTTCACAGACATGAGTTAAATATTATACTAAACATGTACCGGGCTCCAGAAAAAATATACAGGACCGACACCAACGAGATCAAACATTAATCAAATTCTTTAAATCATTAGATTTTCAGTCATACAATTTTGATCAAAAATTTATTTCTTGGGCTAGGGACCTCGAAATTCGATTTCGAGCATACGCCCAGGTCCCATATTTCAATACGGACCCACCGGGACTGTCATAACATGAGTCCGGGTCCATTTACTCAAAACGTTGACCAAAGTGAACTAAATTAACTTTTAATGGCAAAAATTATTATTTTTCTCAAATTTCCACATAAAAGGTGGGGATATCTGCTCCGCATATCGGACTCGGACTCCCAGGTAGCTGCCTCAACAGGATGACCTCTCCACTACACTCGAACCGAAGGATAGCTCTTCGATCTCAACTAACGAACCTGCCGGTCTAAAATGGCTACCAGCTCCTCCTCCTAGGTCAACTCTATGTCCAACTGGACAGTTCTGAAATCTAACACGTGGGATAGATCGCCGTGATACTTCCGAAGCATGGACACATGAAACACTGGATGTACCGCTGATAAGCCTGGGGGAAACGCAAGTCTGTAGGCCACCTCTCCCACTCAATCAAGAATCTCAAAAGGCCCGATGAACCTAGGGCTCAACTTGCCCTTCTTACCAAACCTCATAACACTCTTCATGGGCGATACCCGAGGCAACACTCTCTCTCCGACCATGAATGCCACATCACGAACCTTACGGTCGCCATAACTCTTCTGTCCGGACTAAGTTGTACGAAGTCTATCTTGAATGATCTTGACCTCATCCAAGGCATCCTGTACTAAATCTGTACCCAATAACCGAGCCTTCTCCGGCTCAAACCACCCAACCGGCGATCGACACCGTCTACCATATAATGCCTCAAAGGGAGCATTCTGGATGCTTGACTGATAGCTGTTATTGTAGGCAAACTCCGCTAACGGCAAGAACTGATCCTAAGAACCTCCAAAGTCAATAACACAGGCGCGGAGCATATCCTCCAAGATCTGAATGGTAACGCTCGGACTATCCGTCCGTCTGAGGATGAAATGTTGTGCTCAACTCAACCCGCGTACCCAACTCACGCTGTACTGCCCTCCAGAAATGCGAGGTAAACTGCGTACCTCAATCAGAAATGATAGACACGGGCACACCATGAAGACGAATGATCTCACGGATATAAATCTCTGCCAACCGCTCCGAAGAATAGGAAACTGCCACAGGAATGAAATGCGCTGACTTGGTCAGTCTATCTACAATAACCCAAACTGCATCGAACTTCCTCTGAGTCCGTGGGAGTCCAACAACAAAATCCATAGTGATACGCTCCCACTTCCACTCAGGAATCTCTATCTTCTGAAGCAAACCACCAGGTCTCTGATGCTCATACTTTACTTGTTGACAATTTAGACACCAAGCTACATATGCAACAATATCCTTCTTCATTCTCCTCCACCAATAATGTTGCCGCCAGTCCTGATACATCTTAGCGGCTCCCGGGTGAATAGAATACCAGGAATGGTGGGCCTCCTCTAGAATCAACTCATAAAGTCCATCCACATTAGGCACACAAACACGACCCTGCATCCTCAAAACTCCATCATCTCCAACCGTAACCTGCTCGGTATCACTGTGCCGCACTGTGTCCCTAAGGACAAGCAAATGAGGGTCATCATTCTGTCGCTCCCTGATACGCTCAAACAAGGAAGACCGAGCGACCGTGCAAGCTAAAACACGACTGGGATCAGAAACATCCAACCTCACAAACCGATTAGCTAAGGCCTGAACATCTAATGCAAGTGGTCTCTCACCGACTGGAATGTACGCAAGGCTGCCCATACTAGCTGACTTCCTACTCAAAGCATCGGCCACCACATTGGCCTTCTTGGGATGATACAAGATGGTGATATCATAGTCTTTCAATAGTTCCAACCACCCTCTCTGCCTCAAATTGAGCTCCTTTTGCTTGAACAAATATTGCAAACTCTTATGATCTGTGAGCACTTCAAACGACACGCCATATAGATAGTGCCTCCAAATCTTTAGCGTCTGAACAATGGCTGCCAACTCTAAGTCATGAATAGGATAATTCTTCTCATGAATCTTTAGTTGTCGTGAAGCATATGCAATAACCTTGCCACCCTACATCAATACTGCACCAAGTCCAATACGAGATTTGTCACAATATACTATATAAGGGCCCTGAACTTGTGGGAAACACCAATACTGGTGCCGTAGTCAAAGCAGTCTTGAGCTTATGAAAGCTCGCCTCACACTCGTGTGACCATCTGAACGGGGCACCCTTATAGGTCAACCTAGTCATCGGGGCTGTTATAGATGAAAACCCCTCCACAAACCGACGATAATAACCCGCCAATCCCAAGAAACTCCAGATCTCTATAGCTGATGTGGGTCTAGGCCAATCCTTGACTACCTCAATCTTCTTAGGATCCACCTGAATACCCTCTGCTGATACAACGTGACCCAAGAAAGCAACTGAACCCAACCAAAACTCCCATTTGGAAAACTTGGCATATAACTGGATGTCCCTCAGATTCTGAAGAACGACCCGAAGATGCTGCTCATTCTCCTCTCGACTGCGGGAGTAGATCAAGATATCATCAATAAAAACAATCACAAAGGAATCCAGATAGGGCTTGAACACCCGATTTATCAAATCCATAAAAATGCTGGGGCATTTGTCAGCCCAAATGACATCACTGGAAACTCATAATGCCCATACTGGGTCCGAAAAGCTGTCTTAGGGACATCGGATGCCCTAATCCTCAACTGATGGTAACCAGACTTCAATTCTATCTTTGAAAACACTTTGGCACCCTGAAGCTGATCAAATAAGTCATCAATCCTTGGCAATGGATACTTGTTCTTGATGGTGACTTTGTTCAACTGCCGATAATCTATGCACATCCTCATCGATCCATCCTTCTTCTTTACAAACAACACCAACGCACCCCAAGGCGAGACACTGGGTCTAATAAATCCCTTATCAAGCAAATCTTGCAACTTCTCCTTCAATTCTTTAAACTCTGGTGGGGCCATACGGTATGGCGGAGAAATGGGCTGAGTGCCCGGAGCTAAATCAATGCAAAAGTCATTATCCCTGTCGGGTGGAATCCCCGGCAGGTCTGTAGGAAATACCTTTGGAAACTCCCGAAAAACTGGTACAAAATCCATGGAAGGAACCTCCGCACTAGAATCACGAACATAGGCCAAAAAAGCCAAACACTCCTTCCCCACCATACGCCGAGCCTTCACATAAGAGATAACATTGCAGGAAGAATGACCAGGAGTCCTTCTCCACTCTAATCGGCGCAACCCCGGCAAGGCTAAGGACACTGTCTTAGTGTGACAGTCCAATACGGCATGATAGGGTGACAACCAATCCATCCCCAAAATGACATTAAAATCAACCATATCGAGAAGTAGGAGATCTACACTAGTCTCAAGACCCCCCAATAATAACTACACACGAGCGATAGACACGATCTACAACAATAGAATCCCCCACCGGCGTGGACACATACACGGGAACACTCAAAGAATCCCGAGGCACAACCAAATATGAAGCAAAGTAAGATGACACATAGGAGTATGTGGACCCTGGATCAAATAGAACTAAAGAATCTCTACTGCAAATTGAAACATTACCCGTGATAACAGCATCGGATGACTCATCCTCAGGCTTGGCCGGGATAACATAACATCGCGGCTGGGGCCCACCACCCTGAATCATATCTCTGGGACGGCCTCCTGCCGGCTGGCCTCCACCTCTAATGGCTTGACCTCCACCTCTAGATCCCTGACCTCTACCTCTGGCTCCCTGACCCCTACCTCTAGCTGGCTGAGCAAGCGATGCAGTAACTGGTGCTGGAACCATGGCACGAGAACCCTGATGATGTGGCTGAGTACCCACTAATCTCGGACATGTCCTCCGGATATGCCCATACTCACCACACTCAAAACATCCATCCTGATACTGCAGCTGTGGAAACTGAGACTGACCCTAACGAGCCGGCTGACCACGATAATAACTCTGAAGAGGAGGTGCTATGATAGAAGTTGGTGGTGCACTATAAGCTGGCTGCCTTGAAGGAGGTACATAAGGACCACGACTCCCTGAAGCTCCATGGGATGTCTGAAGTGCTGAATGAAACGGCCTAGGAGGATGGACCCTACCAAAAGTACCTCGACCTCCAGATGAGGCCCCACTGAATCCATCGGAGAGACGCGACCTCTTGTCAGACCCCTGACCACTCCCCTGGGATAGAACCATCTCAACTCGTCTGGCCAAATTGGTTGCATCCTAGAAAGAAATCTCACGCCCAGTCTCCTTAGCCATCTGCAATATGATAGGCTGAGCAAGTCCCTCAATAAACCTCCTCACCCTCTCTCTCTCGGTAGGAAGTATAAGAAGAGCATGACGGGCCAAATCAATGAAGCGGGTCTTATACTGAGTGACAGACATATTGCCTGCTGGATACGCTCGAACTGCCTGCGATAGTCCTCTCTCAGAGTAACAGGAAGGAACTTCTCGAGAAATAGTTGAGAGAACTGGTCCCAAGTCAAAGCAGGTGACCCGGATGGTCTAGTCAACACAAAATCATTCCACCATCTCTTGGCGGAACCTGACAGATGAAAGTCAGCAAAGTCGACCCCATTGGTCTCCACTATCCCCATGTTCCGTAACACCTCATGACAACTGTTCAAATAGTCCTGGGGATCCTCTGAAGATGTACCACCATAGTGATGTGGGAAAATCTTGGTAAACCTATCCAATCTCCACAAAGCCTCAAAAAACATAACTGACCCATCACTGGTCTGAACTGCAACACCCAGCGGAACTACCCCAACGGGCTGAGCTGTTGGAGTCTGAAACTGAAGAGCCATCTGCTCCGAAGTGTGGGTAGCGAGAGTCTGTGCTCCTCTCCCAGCCCAAGAGACGGCTGGTGCTATAGGGAATGTTCCGGCCTGAGCAACACTCTCCATAAGGCCCACTAGACGGACCAAAGCATCCTGAAATACCGAGGTAGCGATGAACCCCTCTAGAACCTGAGCTGGTCCTGCTGAAACGGTCTGGGCTGGAGCCTCCTCATCAAACTCTACCTGAGGCTCTACCGCTGGTGCTACTACTCGAGCTCTGGGCTGAGCCCTGCCCCTGCCTCGGCCTCTAGCATGGCCTCAGCCTCATCCTCTGCTCCTCGTAAGAGCTGCCACTAGGGACTCTGGCTGGTGCTCAGCTGATGAAGCGGTACGTATCCTCGCCATCTGTGAAGGAACAAGAGTAGAGAGTTCAATTAGCATTTAGAGATCAAATCGCACGACAGAGAAGAATATAAGTGAATTTGTTCCTAAACTCTGTAGCCTCTGGGGGATAGCACGGACGTCTCTGTACCGATCCCTTAGACTCTACTAAGCTTGTTTGTGAATTGTGAGACCTAGGCAACCTAGTGCTCTGATACCAACTTATCACGACCCGGAATCCCTACCCTCGGGACCGTGATGGCGCCTAACATCACATCACACTTGCTAGGCAAGCCAACGTTAGAGTGTTATTAACCAATTTCCTTTACATTTCAAAGATTATGAATAAATAAACTTAAAAAGTAGAAATTTTTGCGGTAAGTAAAGAGTCTCATTGTATATAATCTATTACCAATATTATCGCTAGCATTACCCAGAATTCGGTGTCACAACTCACGAACATTCTAGAATTTTCTACAAACATTGGTCTGAAGGAATTTGCAACTGTTTCGAAAGAAAAAAAAACAGGAATGTAGAAATATAGAAGGGGACGCCAGGGCCTGCAGACGCCAGCAGGACTACCTTGGGTCTCCAAACAATGGACCTGCAACTAATCTCTCAATCAGCCACTGCCTGCTCCGAAATCTGCACAGGAAGTGCAGAGTGCAGTATCAGTAAAACTGACCCCATGTACTGGTAAGTGCCGAGCCTAACCTCGATGAGGTAGTGACGTGGCTACGGCGGGGCAATCGCAATATAACCTGTATATAGTATGTAATAAAGCGAAAATAAACGGAACAAAATGAAACAGCAACTTGCAAGAAATGAATACGGAACTCAGATATCTTATCAGTACCCAGTTACAACCAATCCTTAAGTGAGATACAAAGCTACAGAATAACTTACACAGTAGAGAAAAAATACATAATCACATAAACTGATGCGGCGCGCATCCCGAACTCACCATATAATCAATATCAATATGAACATTCACCCTTATTATTCCATATCAATCCACCCTTATTCCTCCTGTTGCGGTATGTAACCCGATCCCACCGTACAATAGTAATTCACCCTTTACTCCTTAATATATCACCCTCATTCCTCCTGTTGCGGCGCGCAACCCGATCCCACATTTAATAATATTTCACCCTTATTCCTCCTCAATATATCACCCTTATTCCACATGTTGCGGCGTGCAACCCGATCCCACCATATCAGTACCAATCATACAATAAGAACAAAAATTTTACAATTTAGCTCAAAACTTCCCATAGTATTTAAACCTTAACTAAAACAAACGGAAGACGGTAAAATTATGAAACTTCACTCAAATTATACTACTTAGCGATACCAATCCAAAATATACCAATAAACACTGATGACCAGCTTAAACCAATAATATGAAACAATGAAACTACGTGATATCCAATAGTTTTTCACAAGGAAAACAATATCCGAAAAGTAGCAACTAATCATGAAAATATCAAATAAGCATGTAACAGTTAAGGCAGGGAACAATATATCAAGAACAGGAAGGGAAAAGTCAAAACAGGTAAATTGGCGGCGCATAGGTACTTGTCACCTCACCTATACGCCACACACATGGATTTTCACATAGCAATTAAGTCGGGGATCCCTAATCCCTCGAGTCAAAGTTACACACAACACTTACCTCAATCAAACGGCCAACTCAAAGCTCAATTACCTCTTTTCCTCTAGTTTCCACCTCTAAACCACTCGTATCTAGTCATAATTAACTTAAAAAAATCAATTATCGCTAAAGAAATCAATTCCAATACATAATTATAAGTTTCCCAACATTTCCCCCAAAAAGTCAAAGCCTGACCCCAGGCCCGCTTGGTCAAAACTTGAAATTCGGACCAAAACCCGATTACCCATTCACCCCCGAGCACGGATATACTAGTGGTTTTGGAATCCGACCTCAATTTGAGTCTAAATCCCCAAATTTTAAAATCCCTAATTTCTACCCAAAATCCCCAATTTCACCATGAAAAATCCTAGATTCTAGGATGAAATCTTGTAAAAAGAAGTAAAAGATTAAAAGAAACTAGCTAGGAATCACATACTTATGATTTGAGGAAGAAAAAGTCTTTGGAAAATCGCCTCTTGTCTTCTAGGTCTTGAAAAATGGGAGAATGAATGAAAAATGCCGTCCAAAATCATTTTTGACCAGTTGCAGGCATCACATTTGCGGTCAGGGGTTCACAAATGTGAACTTTACTTCACAGATGCGAAGACTGGCCTGGGCCTACTAATATCGCAAATGTAAATAATTGTTCGCAAATGCGGCTTGAGCTTATCGCAATTGCGATCCTGAGCTTCGCAATTGCGAAGGTCCCCTCCCAGTCCTACCGCTCGCAAATGCGGTCTTTCTTCGCAAATGCGAGGCTCGCATTGCGAGACAGACCTCGCAATTTCAAAGTGTGCAGACCTGAAGCATACCAGCAAATTTTCTTAAGTCCAAATCACTCCGTAGCCTATTCGAAACTCACCCGAGCCCTCGGGGCTCCAAACCAAACATGCACACAAGTCATAAAATACCATACGAACTTGCTCGTGTGATCAAATCTCCTAAATAACATCTAGAACTTTGGATTTAACACCAAAACACAAGAAATTCTTAAGAACACTTTGAAATTCCTCTTTTCTCAACTGGATGCCCGAATTACGTCAAATCAACTCCGATTTTCACCAAATTTCACAGACATGACTTAAATATTATATTAAACCTGTACCGGGCTCCGGAACCAAAATACGGGCCCAATACCAACGAGATCAAACATTAGTCAAATTCTTTAAATCATTAGATTTTCAGTCTTACAATTTTCATCAAAAATTTATTTCTCGGGCTAGGGACCTCGGAATTCGATTCCGGGCATACGCCCAAGTCCCATATTTCAATACCAACCCACCGGGACTGTCATAACACGAGTCTGAGTCAGTTTACTCAAAATATTGACCGAAGTCAACTAAATTAAGGCAAAAATTATTATTTTTCTCAAATTTTCACATAAAAGCTTTCTGGAAACGTGCCTGGACTGTGCACACAAATCGAGCAGGAGTACAATGAGGTTTGGAATCCCCAGAACACAGAATCGAGTTCTAAAATATAAGATGACCTTTTGGGTCATCACAACCTCCGACTATATATACATCTTGAGGGTCAGTTTTGAGTGTTGATTGATATAGATCTTGAGAGATAGGCAACCCAAAGGAGTTGAACTTTGGAATGAATCTTAATTGACAATTCCTTCAAAGAATAAGGATGCATCTTTTCGACATCTATTCTTTGATTCTCGATATAATAATTGGCTTTCCTTAGATGACGTGAAAGACTGGTTGGGCGGATCTTGTACTTGATATGGATTTCCTTTGTGAGCTTGATTGGTGATCCAAGTAGATTTTCCGCCTAAATTGGATCTTTTGCTAATTGAACATTCCTTTCTTTAAGCATCCTCCTGATCTTCAGTTGATTTGATCTTCCTTCCTTAACCCTCCCGGTTCACAATCTTCATTGCTTAGCGACAATCTTCTTTTCCTTTCTTTCCGCCTTGATTTTGGGAACATGCAATAGGAATAAGTTATTTTTCATCATTGAAACTGAGATCTAACATCTCATATGTAAAAAATTTGAATTCCAGCATATTATGCTTGGATATTTCCGGATTTTAAGGGTATTTTTGTTAGATATTATCTGTACATGAAAAAGTGGCTAAATTTCGATTACTTTTGAAACTGTGGCCACAGTTTCAAAAGTAATCGAAATTAGCCACATTTCATGTAAAGATAAATCTGAAAGAAAATACTGTTCAAAATCCGGAAAAATACTCGAGTATAATATGCTGGAAATCCAGTATAATATACTAGAGTTCCAGTATAATATATAATATTTGGCTTAAAGTATGCATATTTTTACATATATTGCCACACATTTTGCTCATTTCTCGTAGATTTGAGATGTATAATATAATTATTTGTGCTAATTTGTGGTACTTCTATGTGTAGGAATCATTTGGATGCAATTTGGGACGAAAGTGCGCGAATTGGAGCAAAAATCGGACGAAAAGGCAAAAGTGCGAATTTGAGGGCCACAGGACGCGTGGGGTGCTACCTGTGGCACTCAAAACAGAATGCTAAAAAGTTGAGCACCAGGGCCAGCGCCCCACGCTGCTCTGGACGCTCACAACGTGAACATGTCCTATTTCGCCCAAGACTTGGCTATTTCGGCCCTACACGGTCCCAACTCGTATAAAAGGGGTCCTAAACCTATTTTGGAGGGGGGAGGACGTTTTTGAGAGGAAAACACAAGCACGGAGTCGTCGTGGAGGCCGGAATTCATCAAGCTCCATCTTTCTTCCACCAAACTTAGTATGTTTTATGTTTCTTTGTATGAATTTTTGTTTGGCTACCATGTCTATGTGGAGCTAAACTTCACGTTCTAGGGTTGTGGTACTTTCATGACTATTGTTATTCGGATATTGATTTTTCTTTCTTGATTTGTAGTATTGGTATATTTATTAAATCTTGAGCTTAATTATTTAATTGCTTGATCACCAATTGAATACTTCTACTAATCTAGAATTGAACTCGAAAGTGGGAATTCTAGATTGCATATAGGATGAGTAGAGCAAGTTCTTGAACCCGGGCATCGGGGAACGGATTCGCGGTTAGGATAGACAAATGCCTAATTTCCTTGCTTGGTTGATTTACAGGAATTATAAATGCGTTCTTGTTAGTTCTAACTCCATAGACATATAGGTGTTAGGTTAGCTTGAATAGGCGATTAAGAACTCGAAAGATTCTTATGAGCAATATTAACCCTGTCAACCAATACACCAGATAAATTAATTAGTTAATTCAATTGAAGAATACAATATGATTGTTAGATAGCCCATAATCCTAGATCGTTTTCATCACATTGATAATATAAAAATCTGCTCTTCCTCTGTTTAAAGTTCATTAGTTATTTTCTTTTTAGTTTAATTACTTTAGTATCACCACTTTTGGATTTAATCCTTGTTTAGATAGTTAGGATAGTGTAATTTAGTTAATCACAAGTCCTCGTGGGTTCGACATCCGAATTTTACTCACTTTATTACTTGAAGATCGCGTATACTTGCGTGTGCGTTTGACCGCAACAAGTTTTTGGCGCCGTTGCCGGGGACTTAGAAATTAGCTAATTTTCTAGATTAGACTTTTAATTTTATCCATTTTGTTTTGTATATAATTTTATTTTTATAACAATTTGATTTTTCTCTTAGTGTGCTCATAGTTCCCTCAACATGACATCTGGGGATGAAATATCCGGAGGTAAGGTTATTGATGAAGACGCTTGGTTGACGGAAGACTTTCATGGCCCGTCTTTTTGGGCTTGTCAGGACCTGAACTCTGGGAGGTCTAAATTTAAATATGGGAGTAAGGTTTGGTATTGGGAAGAAATTCACGATTAAGGGAATATAAGGGCCGACGTTATCTTCTAACAACATTGGTGAATGATTGGTCTAAGAAGAGAGTTGATCTTGCACAAGAAATTGACAAGTTTGGCTTGACTTTGCACAACTTAGAAGCATATTTGAGTGCAAAGGTTGATGCGTTGAACGCCCAACAATTTAATGATGAGTTGTGTGAAACTGAAAAAAAATCTTCTAGACCAAATTGAGGAGCTAAAACGAGAATACCAAGCATTAGACCATATTTTTATTGAGCATGTACATATTGAGAAGAGTGTTCTAGAGTCATGTGAGGAAGTAGATAATATTATATTTGAAGACTTTAGTGTGTGCACATATGAGGATGTAAATAATGATACAATTCTAGAGTTGGGGCGTGTTGGTCCTCATTCTAAATATTTTTCGACATTGTGTTTGGATGATGACATGAAAATCGAGTAATTTGAGCCTTTGGAGGAGTCAATGGAAGAGGAACAGGCTGCTTACATTCTTGGATTTGTCGTGCTAGAGAGAAAAAAATTACATTCCTCATATAAAGGCCGAGAAGTATAGAGTGAAAAATTTATTACTTAGCCTATTTATTTTGGCATCCCCACCAAAGGAGCATAACCACAGACTGGATGTCATGTTAGGGGTACAATTTATAAGTTCGAGGTGGAGGCAGAAAGTGGTTCACATCGTGCCGCGACGTTAAATTAGGCGCTTGTTGGGAGGCAACCCAGCTTTACCGCTTTCTTCTATTTGTGTTTATTTTATTATTTGCATTATTTTTGTAGTGTTATTTTATTTTTTAGGATTATGAGTATAAGAAGAAAAGCCAATGGAAGTATGCAAAAGCGAGCAAGATGGTTGGAACTAGTGTGAGGTACCCGCACAAAGGACCATGCCTGGGGGAAGTCTGAGTACCTCGTGAGCCGTGATTGCTTCGGCCTTTGGCCTTTCAGGAGTTCCTTGTCCACCCTCGTTATTATTTTGCTTTATTTGTGCATTCGGGACACTACACTCCTTTAAGTGTGGGGTGGGAGAATTTCTCTAGATAATTAGTAGTAGTATGTTAAAAAAATGTTAACTTCTTATTTTTGTTTTCGTAGTTGTGTAGTTTTAGTAGCTTAATTTTAAAAAAAAATAAGAAAAATCGAAAAAAAGGGTAGAAAAAGTGGACTTTTATCGACGATGGATCTCCTAGACAACTTTCTTGAGGGATTAAGTCTAAATAAAAAAAATGAAAAATAGAAAAATCCAAAAACATGTCTTTTTTTTGTAGCAATAATCCTCCATGGTTTTTCTTTGTGCCTCAGTTCGTTTTCATGGGATGTAGTTTGAACCGGGTAACTTTTTTTATTTTTAGAGTAGATCAGAATTTAGGGAATAAATGGAGGAAGAAAGATGAGATTCCTAGGCACCTTGACTTGTTTGATAGTAACATATTTAGGCTTTGGCATGTTTAGTATCTTCCCTATATTTTGAAATTGATCTTGATGCCTTTATATATTGGATAGTCGGTTTGTGACGCCTACGTCTCATTTATTTGACTTATGTTCCATTTGTGCTTAATGCTTAATATCTCATGACTTTGTGAATATTCTCATTAGTTGAGAGTCAGAATGGGACCGTCCTTAGTGAGTCATGTGCCATGTGTGGTGAGGTTTTTGTGCAGTCCATGTATTGTACTTGTGTCTAGAACTTTTCCGGTATGTGAATTGAAGCGAAATTTTAGGTGATGCTCGGTTTGAGAAATGATTTTAGGCTTTCTTTGATCTTTTTGAGCTTATTGCTTACCATAAATAAAATTTATCCATAGTTACCCTTTTGAGCCTATAGACTTTTATTTGGCACCCACATTACAAGCCTATACCCTTTTTTATTCTTAATTGACATTGTTTTGATCCTTTTACCTCTTAAAGAACGTTAATTGTAAAATGAGCGCTAAAAGAAGTAAGAAGGGGACTAAGTGTGGGGTGTCTTTTGGGTGGAACCAATGAAAGAAAGAAGGCTGCACTTATTTTGTAAAATAATACACCACTAGCGGAAATTGAAAAAGAAAAAAAGAAAAGAAGAGAAAAATCTGGAAAAAAAGAAAGAAAATATAGATGAATAAATTGTTGTCTTGTTCTTTCTAGTGGGTATGAATTAAAGTAGTGCTTAAAGAAGAAGTGAACGTTTTTGGGGGTGATATTATTTGTGAAATTGAAGTGGTGTTGAAGAATTTGCACTTAAGTTATTTGGTGATGTGTTAAAGCGATTAGGAGGGTGAACCACTATTCCTATATATATCCTACCCGTCCCTTAGCCCACATTACAACCAAGAAAAAGTCATAATTGATTTTAGATCGAGCAAGCTTACATTAGTAGAGATTTACATTAAGGGCAAGCCTATGGTACCAATTGTGTGCATGTGACTTCTTTGTGAGAGTGAGAGATTTCTTTTATATACAAGTGAGGCCTTAAACAAAATTTGATCATGAGATTCGACTCTCTTGTTCTTGTTGTGAGGGCACATGGTTTCACAAGGGATATGTAACATTATTAGATTTCTCTATGATGTTGGGTGTTCAAGCCATGAGTGCATTGTGACATTGAGTCGGTTTGTGAGGCTAGGATTGTTATGAGCATGTTGTCTTTGTTTTAATATTTTTGAAGTATGGCATAAGTTAAAGGGAAGTATGTGGTGATTGCGTATGCTAGAGTTTAATTATTGCTATCAACTATGGTCATTGGTGTAGAGTGCTCAAAGATAGAGTTATTTTTGGTTGACTCGAGGACGAGCAACGTTTAAGTGTGGGGTGTTGATGTTTGGCTTAAAGCATGCATATTTTTACATATATTGCTTCACATTTTGCTCATGTCTCGTAGATTTGAGATGTATAATATAATAATTTGTGCTAATTTATGGTATTTCTATGTGTAGGAATCATTTGGATGCAATTTGGGACGAAAGTGCGCGAATTGGAGCGAAAATCGGACGAAAAGGCAAAAGTGCGAATTTGAGGGCCACAGGAAGCGTGGGGCGCTACCTGTGGCGCTCAAAACAGAATGCTAAAAAGTTGAGCACCAGGGCTAGCCCCCCACGCTTCCCTGGATGCTCAAAACGTGAACATGTCCTATTTCGCCTGGGACTTAGTTATTTCGGCCCTACACTGTCCCAACTCGTATAAAAGGGGTCCTAAACCTATTTTGGAGGGGAAAGACGTTTTTTAGAGAAAAACACAAGCACAAAGCCGTCGTGGAGGCCGGAATTCATCAAGTTCCATCTTTCTTCCACCAAACTTAGTATTTTTTATGTTTCATCGTATGAATTTTTGTTTGGCTACCATGTCTATGTGGAGCTAAACTTCACGTTCTAGGGTTGTGGTTCTTTCATGACTATTGTTATTCGGATATTGATTTTGCTTTCTTGATTTGTCGTATTGGTTTATTTATTAAATCTTGTGCTTAATTGTTTAATTGCTTGATCACCGATTGAATACTTCTACGAATCTAGAATTAAACTCGAAAGTGGGAATTCTAGATTGCATATAGGATTGAGTAGAGCAAGTTCTTGAACCTGGGCATCGGGGAACAAATTCGCGGTTAGGATAGACAAATACCTAATTATGCGTTCTTGTTAGTTCTAACTCCATAGACATATAGGCGTTAGGTTAGCTTGAATAGGCGATTAAGAACTGGACAGATTCTTATGAGCAATATTAACCGTGTCAACCAATAAACCAGATAAATTAATTAGTTAATTCATTTGAAGAATACAATATGATTGTTAGATAGCCCATAACCCTAGATCGTTTTCATCACATTGATAATATAAAAATCTGCTCTTCCTCTGTTTAAAGTTCATTAGTTATTTTCTTTTTAGTTTAATTACTTTAGTATCACCACTTTTGGATTTAATCCTTGTTTAGATAGTTAGGATAGTGTAATTTAGTTAATAGTGAATCACTAGTACTCGTGGGTTCGACATCCGACTTTTAGTCTCTTTATTACATGACGACCGCGTATACTTGCGTGTGCGTTTGACCGCAGCAATAGACCAGTCTAGCATAATATACTGGAGATTGGAGCACACTTTCCGCGTGTTGGAGTTCTAGCATAATATGCTGGAAGTTCATACAAGGTTCACCGATCTCTAGTATATTATGCTAGAATTTTCCGTGGTGCAGCAAAATAGTAGCTATTTTTCAGTGACTTAGTAAATGCTTGCTATTTTTGAATGATCAGTCTGAAAACTGGCTAGCCCGTGCTACTTTTACGTTAGATCATATGCCCATTTCAAATCGTAGTCCAAGCGGCCCCAAGAAAATATCTAGGAAGAATTTCTGACTCACCTTTAATTAGCAAAAACTTATATGTCTACTGTAATTTGGATAAATATCTAATATCTACCATACGGTCAACCTCAGGTAGTTTGGCCGCTGGATGACAATGATGCTAGTAAAAAATGGGGTATTATCATTTTTAGCTTCAGCCAGACACTATTTACATTTGATAGTTGAAAAGGTGTATAAATTTTGTATAATTTTTGTATATAACATACAGAATGTATATAAAAAAAAAATATATATTTTATATATTTTTTCGACTATTATTTTTACAGCGGCTATACATTGTCATTTTTCCTTAAAAAAAATGCAAAAGTTTGGTTGCCAAATCATTGTTTTATATAACACTTTTTACCATACGCATTCAAATCAAATATAACAAATTATTGTTAAAGGATTAAGACAATGCTAATAAACAAGTAATATTTTTGAGAATCATCAAAATTGATTCGTATAGCTAATCAGAAGTTCTTGTTTTACAAGTATAACTCATGATAGATTAATTGAATTGTAACCTTGTAATAGTTACACGAAGATACTGGAGAAAAAAGTTTTCTTACATAATCAACTTTCTTTTCTATTTAACTATTCAGTATCAAAATCTTAACGTCAAATTCATGTATACAATCAACCCTCTTTGATGTCGTAGATAAAAGGTTTTATTAAACTCCAAACTAGACAATAAGATCTGGTCATGAGTAGACTATAGACATGCTCTCGTGACACCATTGTCTCTGTCAAGAGCAAAATCTACAGTAATTTCTAAGAAGTTGCAGCTCAGATTTCTTCAATCTTTTCAATTTTATAAATTTACTAGAACCCAAGTGGGTGCTTTGGCATATATTCATCATGCATAATATAATCCAGTTGTTAACCTCCTTAAACAAGGGATTCTTTTATTTATAATAGATTGAGACTCTCCCATTTGGCTTATTTTATGTCCGTAGAAGTTGTAAATTATCTAACAATACATGTTTGATAATATTACATTGGTCCAAACACTTGATAAGAAAGCAACAAATAAATTCCACTCATGCATGATTTACAAGTATTTCACTTAATTAGAGGAATCATTTTAAGTTGGAATAACTCTTATATAAACTAATGGGGTATATACATAGTGGATCATCAAACTCCCCTAACGGCAGAAATCAGCCCCAAATAATTTTTTTTTTATATAAAAAGAAAAAAACAGTAAACAAAGCGTAAAAAATAATGCTAGAATAATTATTCAACTAATAGAATGTCAGTATCCATTTTACTGATTTTAGAATATTCGGATCCTCTAACTTTGTTACTAATGACTAATGAGATCAAAGTTTGTAGCCACTCTCTAAATGTTTTTTTTTGTCCGAACTACTCTCCAAAAGTTGAAAATGAGTAATGGCTAATACTTCTTTTAGCGATCAATTACCTTCTTTTTCTTGCTTTTCCCCCCTTTCTCTTAGCATATGTTAGCTAGTATTTTGGAGCAACTAAATAAGTACGTAAGGTAAAATTGCTACGATAAACTGCAGCCCGATTAATTAATTTAATATATCAAAGGAAAATTACAGAGAAATGGGATCTGTATTAGGACACAGCACAATTGGATCCACGTAAGTACACGAGGAGAAAACAAAGAGGATCCGCATATTCAATATGGATATATCCATGAAGTTTCCCACAAAAGGACACTTAATTCATAAAAGTTCCAACTTGCCCCCATGATCCAAACTTTTAAAGGGAAAAATGAAAAATAAAAAGAAGGTTTTGCCATTATTTTAGATGTTTGATTTAACCTCCTAAGGCTTCTTACAATTACATTGCCACCCTGCCAAGTTTGAATAATTACATTAAATACCTTCTAGGAACTTACTAATGAAGCCTTGCTCACAATATACTTAACTCAAAATGACTTGACGAAATTATGCTTTAAAAAGAAAAGGAATTTGGCTTTATGCATTGCTTAATTACTTTTTTTTTTCACCCTCAATTACTTAATTAATTATTCATTATGGTATTATATTATAATTTGGCATGGAAGATTGATAATAATATGGTACAGTGACATAAAGTTAAGAGTTGGAAAGAGTTTGAAAGGAAATAATTTTTTCCGTAACTGAGGAAAGCCATTTCCTCTCTTTTGATAAAAAAATGTTCTTGTCAAAAATATTTTCTCGCAGCCAATCACCAAAAGAGTACTTGTTTGCTGGGAAATATTATTATTGAAAATATTTCCCCACCAACAAACTGATCTTAATGGAAATTCAAAAAAAGCATACTTGTTCAATCATGTGGTCTTATTATAGAAAGCGCCTACACAGTAATAATATAGTATTGCTTGGCTTAGTTAAACGAAAAGTGACACTATTATGGAGTAATTAATAGCAGTAATGGTCAAGTCAGAATTTTCATTAAAAAGATTAAAACAATAAAAAAGTAAACATACGAAGAGCTTTTGAGTTGTATTAAAGATATTCAATATTTACTCTACATCATAGAAGATAATTTTAACCTTTATATATATCGTATAACGTTCCGACAAATAAAATATGAATGGCCGCTTGCGCCTTTTAACTCTACCATTGAATAGTTGTCTCTTTTCGTAAACATCAATAGGCATGCTTGCGCTAAATCTGCCTACCTAAAAGGAAAAAAGAAAGAAATAAATACTTAGATAACTAAATAAACAAGAGAAAGGAAGCAAATAGAAAATCTTGATCAACTTGCCATCCAAAAAAATTGGTAAGAGAAAGACCTCTTAGCAACATTACCTCCTACTTATTAGCTAATTGTTTTATGGATGTATTTAGACACTTGATATGTGGATGCTGAGTCAATTAAAACATATTTTATGGTGATAATTGATAATGGAATAAAACAATTAGCTAATAAGTAGGAGGTAGTGTCAATACGTTATAGCGCATGTACACGTACACATGTTGATATGCTTTCGCCATGTGGGTACCCAGAGCTCCTCACACTCCAATATCATATTCGGTCATTGGCGTGGGGTGGCAGTGGCAATATAGTGGCGTGTACCATACCACTATGACTTACGAATCCTCACAAGTCACAACTTTTTGTTGTTAAGTTTCATGTAATTTATATGCATCAGTGAACTACTCAAATCTTTTAGATTGGTTACCTCAAAATTGGAAACAATTAAATTTATAAGTGGTTTAACGATGCATGATTTAATTCAACACGGACGATTAATAATATCAAATAAATGAGTTAAACTTAAAATAAATGATCAAACCAATTACGATGTTATGACCAAGTCTGAATTTAGATTGAACAACGATCTCGTCCTCGATTGGACCCTCGGTTCAAGCCCTGTCTTGAATGAAGAACAGAATAAATGAACGAGGTTCTCAACAGTAGCTAAAAGGCAGAAAATGAACTTGTATTGCTTTGATTTGCGTTTAAAATGTGTGTTACAAAACAAAAACTTTCCCTTTATACAGTAGGAGAGTTTCAACCTTAGTATAAGTCTAAAAAAAGGTAAAAATCATCATTTCTCGATAATTATTGATCCTTAATCGACATCGAGCGAGATCCACGCCATGATATCCGGTTGAGTGCGAGTATCACGACCCTCTATCCGTCATACGTAACCGTTCACCTTGTCTCCCGAGGTCTTAGAACTCATTCTTGGCCTGGGGCGTGTCGCCTTACCATAGTTGATGACGAGCACATCGTTCACCTTTCCTGGATTATGATACGAAGGGTCTCGTGCATCCGTGCTCTCCCTCCATTTTTTCATCGAAAAATCGCGGCAGGCATTCCCTCCGATTTTACCCGTACACAGATAGTCCCCTCGTTTTTTGGAGAGTAGGTTTATCGAAGCGATAGGAAGCGATAGATGAACCCCCGCTCCTTCCTTCGTGCATTACAACCGAGATGACGGGTCAACGAAACATCCCATCGTGTCAGCCGCCGGTTCATTATCCTCGAACGCGAAACGTCGTGCATTGATTGTTCTTCCCTATAAAAGCTCCGATCCTTTTTCACTTCTTCCACTTTCCGATTGCAAAATTACCCTCGAAGTCTCCGATTGCTTTTAACTCCTCCAAATCTTCATTCGTTGCTCCTAAACCTTCATATCATCATCTTCAATCCTCATACATTCTCTTTGATCTTTTACCCAGACCTTCGTACCATTATCCCATCTTCAAATCTTCAGATTTTTTCTTCAAACCTTCATATTATTCCTTCAAACCTTCATATTTCCCAGATTACGATGACAAAAACTTCAAAGTTAGTGCCTTAGCAAACTGCTCCTTCATCTTCCAACCCGACAACAGATGCCGAGGTGGCTGTTCCCGAGGTGGCTCAGGAGCCTCCTTGAAGAGCTTCGTACCTGGGGCTGCTCTATCGCGAATGATTTCAACGTCGAGAAGGCCTCTAGTCAACAGGAACGAGGCGAAGGAGCATGGAGGTACATATGCTCTATTACTGAAGAAACACTACCCATAGTCCGGGTGAACTGTAACTGGGAGGGAAAGGAGGTGGTCGTCCCCGGGCCCAACGACGACAACACTACTCACGTGGAGGGGTACTTAAGTGTTTACAGTTACCCCTTTACGCTCGCCCCGGTGGACCCCATAGTCCTTGCCTTCTACAAAAGGTACGAGGTGTGCCTTGGGCAAATCCACCCGTCCTTTTGGAGGATCGTAATCTTTTTACGACAATTCGTGAACAACACCGTATGTTCACCCAGACCATCTGCTTCGCCTATACAGTCCCCGAATCTTCCGAGGGGGCTGATCAATCTCGTTCACCAAGAAAGCAAGGCTATGTTCTCGAGCATCGACGACGACCGAGATCGAGGCTGGTAGGGGAGGTCTGTTCGGGTGAAAACCTAAGACCTCATCCCTTCCAAATTCATGTCGTTCCCCGAGAAGTGGATCGCATCTCGTAAGTATTTCCTTTTCGAGTATTTGTCATTTTCCTTTACTCTTTCTCTCACTGCCTGTGTTTGTTACCGTGTAGGTGTTGCCCAAGTTCCTAATGCAGTTCCACGCTTCAAGGAGTGGATCGAGGGGACCTGCACACAGATGCCGTACTCCGAGCGCACATGGTGCAAGCTCTCGAAGGGCAAATGGGAGGCCCATTCCCATGGTGAGGTTCTTTTCCGAATAATTTCTTTCGTACTTTTAGCTTACACATTGCTAAGTCTTTCTTTTCCTTACAGGTTTTCCCACGACCACCGAGCTCAGGCCGTTGGATGAGGACGAGAATCTATCCTCTCTTGCCGAACCCTTCACTTCGAGACAGCGCGGAGCTGCCGTGAAGGAGGGGAAAAAGAAGAAGAAAAGAAATCCCCATTCCCCGGATGCCGAGGCGAAGAAGAAGAAGAAGGTGACCATCCGGCTCCGGAAAACCAAACAAAGCACCAATTCTAGGGTACCGGACTCTGATTCCCTCTACCGGCTCAAGGATAAGCCCGAGGAAAATGACTTTTTTATTGCTCATGGGTCAAACCTTAACGAGGGGGAGCAGGTAGCAATTGGGAAAGATGACCACGAGGTCAATCCTCCTCTAGCTCGAGAACTAGAGGGAAAGACGGAGGCTCCGACCTCTAAGGAAGTCGCTCTTGTCCCGAAGGAGGTAGCTGGTATCATTGACATCATGGAAACACCCTCCTACACCGAGTCCAAGCTCGAAAAGGCTCAATCAAGCAAAGAGAAATCAAATGGGATGGCGTTGGGTCCAGATGATTCCCTCAACACATTTTTCGATGCATGGATATGGCCGCATTAGAGGACTTTTCCGGGCTTGGTCACCTAGCGGTCCCGAAAATGGATGTACCATCGGGACAGTGCGAGCCGAAGTTGATTCCAAAACTAGTGAGGCAATTCCCCGCTTCGAGCGTCGACCCCGAGCACAAGAGAATGATCGATCTTACAATCGTGACGGACGGTCTTGTCCGCTCCAGCAAGCGTAGCCAACTACCTTCGACGCCTGGTGACCGAGGAGGACCAGGCAAAGATGAATAAAGTGGGCACATTGAGCCTCTTCAACGAGTCACAATAGGCGTTGAACCGGGTAAGGCGTTTACCCTCGTACACCTTTGTGAATCTTGTTAGTTTCAGACTTGTTCTAACAACTTCATTGATTTTCAGGCTTCAGTGCTTCATCATGAAAGCTACCTTTTGTCCTGCTTGGAAATCAACCAGCTCGAGTTTGAGCTCAAATAACAGGTTCGGAATAAGGACATGTACAGGTGTCTTAGTGAGCAGCAAGACGAAGCCCTCAAGGACCTTCCGGTTCTCCAAGCCGAGCTGGAAAAGGCTCAGAAGGAGGCTTCGTCCTTGTAGCGGGAGCACAACAAATTGGTTTAGAAAGTAAAGATCTTTGAGGCTAAAAACGAGAAGCTAGTCCTGGTGACTAACAACTCAACGTCGCAGGTCTAGAGAAGATAGACTTGATCGACCAGATTTGGGCTAAGATGGATTAAGTCAAGACCGAATGCATAAAGCGGTTGTTCCAGAGAGAGATCCTCAAGGATGCCCAAGCTTTTGACATGTCGAATGAGATTGAAGAAGCCAAGAGACTCGAGGCCGAGGCAAAGGAACTCTAGGGCCGGATGGTCTAGAAGGCTACGAGGGTTCCGCGGGTTCCGACGGCTCCGTTGGTGAATCAAGCCCTAGTGAAGACCAACGTAAATGCCTTAGTTCTTTTTTAGTTTTTCCTTGTGTCTTTTCTTTTTGTTTATTTATTTTGAGGCTATTTTATTGTGACTTTGTAAATATTGTTTGGAATATATAAAATTCCCCCTTTTGGAAATATCGTATCTTTACTTTCCAGCATCCATTTGCGATTTTTTATTTGCGTATTATTTTTAATGCCTTGAATCAAATGTAGACTAGAGTATCCATTCTTTTGGAGGCCCAAATGGTTTCGATGGTGACTCTGGGTTACTCGTGGCTTCGAGTCTTCGATAAAGCTGGAGGTCTTTAAGATGCTTAAGTATGTTAGATGATGTCTTTGTCGAGGGTAACCTTTAAATAGGTTTCATTTTTTTCGTAAGGGCCTTACTTTCTGAGTTACGGACTCCGGACATCTCCAAGCCATTTTTGGGGTGGCGATAGCCTTTAGTATTCGGGCACTGCCTAATAGGTGGTGCCTCCGGGGCTTAGTAGCCCGGGTCGTTCGAATTTTCATTGGACGACAGTCCCCGAGTGGGGGTAGCCCGTCGGCTTGACAGTCCTCAAGTAAGGGTAGCCCGTGGCTTTAGGATCCGGGATCGAAGAAGCAAAATGCACAGTAATAAAGTGTTGGTAAAGTAGAAATTTCTTTCATTGCTTTATATGTAAGGTACATGATCGGAGGTGCAAAAAACCTTGTGTCATGGCTAGAGTGGACTATGCGGGTACGGTCACATGATCGTTTGACCCTTGTAATGAATCCTAACCATCAAGCCTTAGCTTTTGACACATAATTTTTTTGTCCCCTTGCTAACGATCTTAATCTAGGGGTAATGGCCCCAATATTCGAGGCCGAGCTTGTGAGGGTTCAGATACTGTTGATCTGTTACCAACAATCACTGATTCTGATTTAGAGCCGGTCTTCAAATCTAAGGTATCACGTTTTATTGTTGCCTAATCATAAACCTTGCCGAAAAAACCACTTCGGGGCAAAACCGGCTCAAGAGAAAAAGAGTGTAACTTGTGCTTTCAGACCTAATAGACATATCCGCCCTTGGCCGATTACCTGCATATGTTAGTCCGATTTATAACAAAATTATAGAAAAAGGAATTAAGTTTGTACCTTAGCAGTAGTACCTCTTTTAGTGTGCCATGTTCCAGTTGTTTGGTAGTTGCACACTGTTTTTTGCTTCGAGTTTGTATGAGCCTTTTTCAAGTTATTCCAACAACTCGATACGGTCCTTCCCAATTCGGGCCCAATTTCCCTTTGTTTGGGTTCTTTGTGTGTAGTGTTACCTTTCTCAATACCAAGTCGCCGACTTGAAAGTGTCGGAGGCTGGCTCTATGATTGTAATAGTTTTCTATTTGCTGCTTCTGGGCGGCCAATCGGATAAAGGGGGCCTCCTGCCTTTCGTCTAACAAGTCCAAGCTCGTGATCATTGCCTCGCCGTTTGACTTTTTGGTAGCATATTGGAACCTGAGGCTAGGTTCCCCCACCTCGACTGGTATCAAAGCTTCGGCTCCGTAGACCAAAGAAAATGGGGTGGCCCTGGTGCTCGATTTCGAAGTTGTATGGTATGCCCACATGACATCGGGCAAGATTTCCTTCCATTTTCCATTTGAACTGGTCAACCTCTTTCTCAGGTCTTGGAGTATAGTTTTGTTCGTTGATTCAGCCTGCCCGTTCCCACTAGGGTGATAAGGCTTCGATAGTGTCTTCTTGATCTTGTGATCATCGAAAAACTTACTCACCTTACTGCCGATGAATTGTTTCCCGTTGTTGTAAACAATCTCGGCGATATCCCAAATCGACATATTATACGATCCCAAATGAAGTCAATGACTTCTTTTTCTCAGACCTTCTTGAAAGCCTGGGCCTCGACCCATTTGGAAAAATAATCGACCATGAACAGTATGAATTAAGCTTTACCGGGTGCCCACGGTAGGGGACTGACGATGTCCATTTCCCACTTTATAAATGGTGATGGAAACAGGACAGAGTGGAGCATTTCTCCAGTTGATGGATCATCGAGGCGTGCCTTTGGCCCTCGTCACATTTCCGTACAAATTCTTTCACGTCCTTCTCCATTTCGATCCAGTAGTAGGCGGCTTTGATTAGCTTCTAAACCAGGGATTCTGCCTTCGAATGGTTCCCGCAAGTACCCTTGTAAACTTCTCTCATGGTGTATTCGGTCTCTCCCGGTCCCAAGCATCTGGCTAATGGCCAAAGAAAGACCTCCTGAAGAATGCCCTTTTGACCAAGCTAAATCTGGAAGCTTTAGTGCGCAGAGCTCTCGATTCTTTGGGATCCAAAGGCAATTTCCTTGTCTTCAAGTAGTCTATGTATTTGTTTCTCCAATCCCAAGTTAAACTCGTTGAGTTCACTTCGGCGTAACCTTCTTCTATTACCAAACTCAATAGTTGCATCCACTGCTCCCAAGCTGAATTCAACGAAATATACCGATGACCCCATGTTAGCCAATTCATCGGCCTCACTGTTTTAATCTCAGGGCACATGCTGCATGGTCCATTCCTTGAATTGGTATGGGGTTACCTGCAATTTGTCCAAGTACCTCCGCATCTATCTTTCTTTCACTTTGAACGTTTTGTTGAATTGATTTACCACGAGGAAGGAGTCGCACTTTGCTTCGATTACTTCGGCCCCAAGGCTCTTAGCCAATTCTAGACTTGCGATCATGGCCTAATACGCGGCCTCATTGTTAGTCAATTTCACAATAATAGACTACCTGATTATAATTCCCGTAGGAGGTTTCAATACGATACCGATCCCGAACCCTTTCGCGTTAGAGGCTTCGTTCGTGAAGTGGGTCCAGATTTCCAAGGTAGCCCCCGAGGTGAGCAGTAGTTCCCTTTCCACTTCAGGTATTAAGACTAGCGTAAAGTCGGCCACGAAGTCTACCAAAATCTGAGATGTTATGGTGGTTTGGGGTCGGTACTCAATATCGTACCCGCTAATCTCCATGGCCCATTTGGCCAACCAGCTCGAGAGGGCTTATGCATGATATTCCTCAGCGAGTAGGAGGTTATGGCACATATAGGGTGGCATTGAAAGTACGACTTTAGCTTTCTATAAGCGCTTAGCAAAGCGAGTGCTAACTTTTCCAGGTGAGGATACCTTAATTTGGCCTCACCTAGGAAATTGCGTACTTTCTTCCTCCCGATCTAAGACACCACTTACCGCCACCTCAAAAACTTCCAAGTAGAGGCACGACTGTTCGTCTGCCTTTAGAGTGTCCAGTAGAGGAGGGGCGCTTGATAGGTACCGTTTGAGTTCTTCCAAAGCTTGCTGGCATTCCAGGGTCCAGGAAAAGTTATTCTTATTCCTCAATAGCGAGGAGAATTGATGGCTCTTGTCCAAAGACCTCGAGATGAACATGCCCAATGAGGCTATACGCCTGGTCAGTCTTTGAACTGCCTTGATGTTGTCCACCACAGTGATGTCCTATATGGCCTTTATTTTGTCGAGGTTGATCTTCATCCCCGATTAGATACCATGAACCTGAGGAATTTGCCCGATCCGACCCCGAATGCGCACTTCTCCGGTTTAGATTCATGTTGTATTTCCTTAGTATGTCGAAGGTCTCCTGCAAATATTTCAAATGGTCCAGTGCTCGCAGCGACTTGACCAACATATCGTCAATATAAACCTCCATGGATTTCCCTATGTGTTCTTTGAACATCCGGTTTAATAGGCGTTGGTAGGTGGCACCAGCATTCTTTAATACAACCGGCGGCATTACGTTATAATAGTAGGTTCTGAATTTGGTAAAGAAAGAAGTCTTTTGTTGATCGCCCGGGTGCATACGAATTTGGTTATACTCGGAGTAGGCATTGAGAAAGCTGAGTATCTCGTTCCTGGCCGTCGCGTCGATCATTCGATCGATGTTAGGCAAAGGGAAAGAACCCTTAGGGCATGCTTTGTTTAGCTCTTTGTAATCCACACACATTCTTAGTTTATTTCCCTTTTAGGCACTACCATTACGTTAGCTAACCAGTCCGGGTATTTAACTTCTCGGATGGATCCTATTTTTATAAGTTTGGATACCTCATCCTTGATGAGCCATGTTTGATCTCGGACTTTAGCCTCCTCTTCTTCTTAACCGGATGGAACTTCGGGTCCAAACTCAACTTGTTAACGGTTACCTCCGATGGAATCCCTATCATGTCAAGATGGGACTAAGCGAAACCATCGATGTTAGCTTTAAGAAAATCAATAAGTTTTTTCTTGAGTTTGGGGTCAACCATGTGCCCAGGTATACCATCCGATATGATAGGTGCTCGATTAATATGACTTGCTCCAACTCTTCAACCATTGATTTGGTGGCATCAGTGTCATCAGGAGCTATGAAAGATCTTAAGACGCTGCTATCGCCTTCTTAATCCTCTCTTCGTTCCTCCTATTTCTCCAGTTCGACCGAGGCTGGTATTAGTGATTGCTATTTAATCTCGTCCTTTCTGATCGGTTCTGCATTCCTTGATGTCAAAACCGCAAGCACCGGGACTACCTCATCGACAGAAAATATCTCCTTTGCGGCCGACTATTCTCT
The DNA here is from genome assembly GCF_001879085.1 of Nicotiana attenuata. Classification (NCBI taxonomy): domain Eukaryota; kingdom Viridiplantae; phylum Streptophyta; class Magnoliopsida; order Solanales; family Solanaceae; genus Nicotiana; species Nicotiana attenuata. The sequence goes on from NW_017670516.1 coordinate 304,808, forward strand.
GTAGACCATCTTGACTCCCCCAGGTGTTGGATATTTCAACACCTGGTGCAAGGTCGAGGTTACCACCCTCATGTTGTGAACCCATGGCCTTCCTAATAGAGCGTTATACCTCATGTCCCCCTCAATCACGTAGAACTTGATTTTTGAATTGTCCCGGTAGTGTTCACTAGCAAGGTTATTTCTCCTTTAGTGGTCTCACATGCCATGTTAAATCCGTTCAACACCCGGACTGCTGGTACAATTTGGTCCTATAACCCCAATTGCTCTACGACCCTTAATAGGATGATGTTGGCCGAGCTACCTAGATCAATCAGCACACATTTAACTCGAGACTTATTAACAAGTACGGATATTACCAGTGCATCATTATGAGGCTACACGATGCCCTCGGCATCTCGGTCGCTGAACAAAATAGCTCCCTCCAGGATATAATCCAGAGTGCATTTTTCCCTTGTGATAGATAATTTAATGAGCTTTATCATTAGTCCTTGGGGGACATCGACTCCTCCGATGATCATGTTGATCACGTGCTGAGGCTCCTCTTGTTCGACCTGTTTGTTAGCGTCCCTATTCCATAAGTGGTTTTTTGCTCGATCACTCAGGAATTCTCGGAGGTGCACGTTGTTGAATAACCATGCAACTTCTTCTCTTAATTGTTGACAATCATCGATCCTGTGACCATGAGTGCCGTGATATTTACACATAAAATTGGGATCTCTTTGGGTAGGATCAGACTGTAAGGCTCGGGGCCACTTGGTCTCTTTAATGCGCCCTATGGCTGATACGATGTTGGAAGCATCCACGTTGAAGTTGTATTCCGACAATCTCGATGCTTCCTTGACTCCGAGCGACCTATCGAATCCATTTTTGCTCATTAAGCATTGGCCATGGGGCCCTTCATCGCTTCTCTTCTCGTTCCTTGCATGATGACGCCCGGATCTGTTTCCCCTTCGGCCCGCTATATGGTTGGTACTGATCTCGGACCGGTCTTGGCTCTTGGTTAATGGCTCTCTTAGATCTTTCATCGGCCCTGGCGGGGTGAATGACCCAGAAGGGGCCCCGAATTGGTCGTCCTCGATCCTGATCTTCGACTGGTACCTGTTGTGGGCGTCGGCCTAGGTTATCGCCGGGTACTACAAAAATTTTTGTTTTAGTTGTTGAGAAGACAAGGAACTTCGGGATTGAGCCACTGAGTGAATGCCTGAACGGCCCAATCATCTGCAACCGGTGATAGATCCATCCATTCCATCTCAAACCTTGACACGAACTCCCTGAGCATCTTGTTATCCCTCTGTTTGACCTTGAAAAGGTCTGACTTTCTGGTCTCGAACTTGACGGCCCCGGCATGGGCCTTTACGAAAGCATCTGAAATCATAGCAAATGAATCAATTGAATTTGGGGGCAAGTTGTGACACCCTATCATTGCTCCCTTAGACAAAGTCTCCCCAAACTTCTTCAGCAATACTGACTCGATCTCATCATCTTCAAGATCGTTCCCCTTGATTGCGCATGTGTAGGAGGTTACACGCTCATTTGGATCCGTGGTCCCATTATATTTGGGGATGTCGGGCACAAAACCTCTTTGGGATCGATTTGGTGCCGCGCTCGGAGGAAAAGGCTTCTGGATAAAAAAATTGGAGTCTGATCCCTTCAATATCGGGGGTGCTCTCGGAATATGCTCGACCTTGGAGTTGCATGTTTCCACCTTCTTATCATTGGCCACAATCTTTTTCTAGCCTGACTCCACCCGTTTTGTCAATGCTTCAAGCATCTTCATCACCTCTAAAGTTACCCGGGGCTCGACTTCACCCGATCTCTCGATAATTTGTTCGTCTCTTCGAGTGGTTTCCCGGGATTGTTCAGACTTGGCCCTTTTGGGGACGTGGCTTTGATTCTACAGTTATGTTATAGCCGCTTTTTGAGCCTGCAACATTTCTAAAATCAGCCGTAGGCTCACCGCATCACCTTCACCTTCGGGCGCTTCTCGAGTTATTGGCCAAGGTCCCCCGCGAACACTATATTTGGGATCAGTTGGAAAATTGATTTTGATGGCCACATGCCAGTTAGCATCGACCGAGTCGGCGGCTGGGACACCGTTGGGATTCTAGGTGAGGGTTCCCAACGGTGTCCCAGGTGAGGGTTCCCAACGGAGTCAAGGAAACGCCGAGATTGTCGGAATAAAACTTCAACATAGACGCTGCCAGCATCGTGTCAGCCATAGGACGCATTAAAGAGACAAAATGGCCCCGACCTTTGCAATTTGATCCTAGCCAAAGAGATCCCAATTTGATGTGTAAAAATTTCACGGCACACACGGTCACAGGACCGAAGATTGCCGACAATTAAGAGAAGAAGTTGTCTAGTTATTCAACAACGGGCACCTCTGAGAATTCGTAAGTGATCGAGCCAAAAACCACTTCAGGAACAGGGATGCCAACAAACAGGTCGAACAAGAGGAGCCTCAACACGTGATCAACATGATCATCGGAGGAGTTGATGTCCCCCAAAGACCAATGATAAAGCTCATTAAACTATCTATCACAAGGGGAAAATGCACCCGGGATTATGTCTCGGAGGGAGCCATTTCGTTCAGCGACGAAGATGCCGAGGACATCGTGCAGCCTCAAAATGATGCACTGGTAATATCCGTACATATCAATAAATCTCGAGCTAAATGTGTGCTGACTGATCTAGATAGCTCGGCCAACATCATCAGATCGTGGGTCGTAGAGCAATTGGTGTTACAGGACCAAATTGTACCAGCAGTCTGGTGTTGAACGGATTTAACATGGTGTGTGAGACCACAAAAGGAGAAATAACCTTGCTAGTGACATCGTCGGGACAATCAAAAAAACAAAGTTCTACGTGATCGAGGGGGACATGAGGTATAACGCTCTATTCGGAAGGCCCTGGGTTCATAATATGAGGGCGGAACCCTCAACCTTGCACCAAGCATTGAAATTTCCACACCAGGGGGAGTCAAGATGATGTACGAAGAATAGCCGGCCAGGGAGGAGATGTTTGTTGTTGATGAGGTAGTCACGGTGCCCGTGATTTCGACATCAAGGAATGCGGAACCTACCAGAAAGGAAGAGATTAAATAGCAATCACTAATACCGGCCTCGGTCGAACAGGAGAAACAAGAGGAATGAAGAGCAAACGAAGAGGATGATAAGTTAGAATTGTAGCATGATTATACCCCTACTTGCTATTGCTTTTGTTATGAATTGCCACAAAATAACCCTAAAACCCTTACAAGTTGCGCTTGATTGCAGGTTTGAGCGACAAGATGACTAATGTCAAAGATCGGCTCAAAACGGAGTGAAACCTGCCAAGTGTCAAAGACCAATTGAAGTGGGAACAAGAAGACCTAGCGCGGACCGCACTGATTTGCCACGCGGCCACGCTAGGAGATTCAGAGACTGGGTCGTTCATAGGGAAATCTGCGCGGTCCGCGCTCCTTTTTACGCGGTCCGCGTAGATGAGATTCAGAGAGATGGTGTTTTTGCCAAAGTACTGCCACGCGACCGCGCATCCTTTTTACGCGGTCCACGCCCGTCCTGAAACGCGGCCGCGCTCCATTTCTGCGCGGTCCGCGATCCCAACTTCAGAGTACAGAGTCCAAAGAGTCCAAGAGCCAACGCGGCCGCGCTCCATTTCTGCGCGGTCCGCGCCTAACCCGCAGGGGCATTTTTGTCCAGATTTTCTAGCTCGGTATAAATAGATCTTTTTGACATTTTTAGGTCAGATTTTAACTACTGAACGAGAGCTGCGCTCGTGAGAAACATTTTGTAGCCTAATTTGGCAATTTTACTCTTGAATATCATAGATTTTAAGTAGTAATCAATTATTATGTTCATTTCATCATCTATTTCTACTGTTTCTTCTTTAATTATGTCTAGCTAAACCCATTAGCTAGGGTTGTGGCTCAACCCTAGTATGGGTAGTTAATGGGTGTTGCATTCTAGGGTGAGATTGAGATTGGGTATTTTTTATTTGGGTTGATATTGTGATTCAATCTAGAATTTGTGGTTGCAAACATGAATTCAAGCTTAGCGGGTCTAACTCTTCTTGAGAGAGTCATATGACCCTAAAAGTTAGCCCAACAAGGAATTGGGATGGACCCATGAGAATGGTAGTCCCAATTAATGGGTTAAACCTCGAAAGAGTAATTACCCCACTTGAGCCCTAGTTGCCCGGTCTAATTGGCCTACGTAATTGATCTCGAGAGAGTCAATTGGGCAAAATCGTTCTCTCTACCGAGAGGTGTGAGAATGAGTGTAAGTGTGCAACGGCTATAGCACTAAACCCAGATTTATCAATCTCCCCTTAGTAGCTTCTACCCGTTAGCTAGCCACCTAGGTAGTGTTACAACCCTGGTGCCTTTTTCCCATATCAAGCACAACTTTGCAATATTTCCTTAGCATAATTTAGCTTTAATTCATAGGTTATAAAAGTAGTTTTGAATATAAAAACCCTCAAAAATGTTAGGAGTGCAATTAGAAGTACAAACGCATTTCTAAGCTTAACCGGCAATACAACTCCATTCCAAGCTCCCTGTGGAAATTCGACCCCGATCCACTATCCGGGTATTTGTTATTGCTACCCACTCTTACTACCATTGTGTAGTGTTGAGACAGCCGCGATCAACTTTTTGGCGCCGTTGCCGGGGAGCTTACGGTGTTGACTATCGATTTAGTTAGTTTTGTGTTTTGCTTCTCTTTCCTTCTTGTTTACTAATTCTGTTGTGTCAATCATTCAGGTACTATGGCTTTCAATGCAAATGACCCTCTTGGCAACGTGAACGCGGGGGGGGGGGGGGGGGATAGGTAGAGGATCCTGAGCCCGACGAGGTTATACCACCTCAAGTTCCTTGTCGAGGCCGTCCGGCCCATGCAAATGACAACAATCCTATTCCAGACCCTCCTCCGCCACCGCCAAGAGCGGTCCCAAGAGTTCTTCCTAATCAAGGGTACGCGAGTGCCATCGTTCCTCCCCGAATCCGGGCGGGAACTTTCAAATCACAAATGTCATGTTGACCTTGCTCGAGCAAAGGGGATATTTTACGGGCGCCTCCGACCAAAATGCATACAAGCACTTGAAG